>NC_133648.1:128486924-128787985 GCF_009905375.1 Apium graveolens
AGTTCAAGAAGCAGGGCAAGGCTGATGATGAAGAAAAACAGGAAGAAGAAAATAAATCATTTCTTCTTCCTACTCTCGACAAACAGAATGGCGAATCGAATGATTCGCTCTTGCTGGCGGAGAGCTTCCATCCTTTCCTCCTCCAATCGCTCCAGATGGCGATGGTAATCCATATAGAAGAACATGAGGTGGGTGAGTACCTCCTGTGGGACAGAGTCCCATATCTCATCAGGAATGGCAGTGACGTGCCATTCCTGTTGCCAATCGGCACAGCTTAGCTCCATATTGAATGTTTCGTAGTTCAAAAACATGTTGTATCTGACCATGGTGTTTTTGAAAGAAAAAGAATGAAGGTAAGGTGAGGTTGGGAGAAAAGATTTGATGGGAAGGCTGATGTGAAGTGGTTGCTTATATAGGCAAGAGAATGCCAGGAGACGCAAAGGAATTTAATATTGACAGGTAGAATTAATTCTACCTCGTCTCCCCAGACTTGGAAAAAGAAAAACATTCATTGGAAAGAGAAAATAGGGTTTAATGCGCACAAGAAGCAAGTAAAAATTGACTGTTCAAGTACGAATACCATTAATCCTAACCATAGTGACTATTAATCTTCCACTTCAACATATTCTAGTTTGAACTGAGACTGTTATCAAATTGTATCCACAGATAAGTCAAGTAAAGAATTAGACTGTAATATCAGAACTTAGACTTATATCAGAACTTAACAGGCATCAGAACATAATTTCTTAACTCGAAAAAGGAATGCCTATCTTAGTAAGTCCTCATACAAGTTCTGAGTTATATTCTTCAGAACTTAATCATCAGAACATGCAACCAGAACTTGTCCTCAGAATTTGTGCAAAGTGACACAATGAATGTTTATCTAAAATAACATAGACCACCACAGTAATTTTCATCATTCATATGGAGTGATTAGTTTGTGCATTAAGCTAAATGTCAGACAAAGAGTAAAGTCTAATTCACTTCAGTACATCTTAGAAATAAGGCATAACTAAAACTCTGCTAAAGAGCTGTCATTATTCTGAAATCTACTGTTGAATAAGTTCATGCTTTAGTCCACCTTAACTATTTTGTGCTAATTTTATGCATCTTTTTAAATTCCATTTCACAGTGGCTTCTCAGTGTAAGTGAGTCACGACTGCTTATCAGAATTTATGCTATTATCAGAGTATTTCTCCAGTAATCATAGAGTGTGAAAAGTCACCAAGAAAATATTTTGCTTTTCTAATGCATATTTACTTAATACCAGCAATGCACTTGGGTCGTCCCTTCCACATTTTTACTCTAGATCTCAAAGGAGTACCTGATTTTATTCTTTGATCCTTTTGCTTTTGATAAGTGAGGTTTATCAGCACTTAGTGCATTCAGCAGATTTACTAGCATCAGAACTTAACATATGAGTAGCATTATTCTAGTTTGTGACTTAGTAATAAGATAGACAAAGTAAACTTAACTAAGCTCAATTATCAGAATTTGCTTGTGTCATTTAATGTCCACAGAAATAATTACTTCTTACATGGGATCCTTTGTTTATTGAAGACTACTAGTTCAGCATCTAGCACAGTTATCCTCATTGGATTGAATAGTTACTTAAACAGACATATCACTTATCAGAGTTTAGAAACATATATCAGACAATAGTCAGTACTTAAACACATTTGTCAATTAAGCACAGAATACACAAAGAGTTTAATTTCTGTAAATACTGATCATAAAGTCTGATATAACAGAACAAGACTAAGCAGATTTAGAGAAAGAACCTGAAACCATTCCAAGTTCATTTACCAATCTTGTAAAAATAGCTTCACACAATGGTTTTGTGAAGATATCTGCTAGTTGTTGATCTGTTAGAACAAAGTGCAATTTCACTGTACCTTCATCCACATGTTCCCTTATGAAGTGGTACCTGATGCTGATGTGCTTTGTCATAGAGTGTTGAACTGGATTACCTGTCTTAGCAATAGCACTTTGATTATCACAGTAAATAGGGATTTTGAAATATGTTAACCCATAATCCAGTAACTGATTCTTCATCCAAAGAATCTGTGCACAACAGCTTCCTGCAGCAATATACTCTGCTTCTGCAGTTGATGTGGAAATTGACTTTTGTTTCTTGCTGAACCAAGAAACCAATCTGCCTCCAAGAAATTGGCAGCTTCCACTTGTGCTTTTCTTGTCAATTTTGCAACCTGCAAAATCTACATCTGAGTAACCTATTAGTTTAAAATCTGATTCTCTAGAATACCACAATCCCAGATCAGCTGTTCCTTTAAGATACTTAAAAATTCTTTTCACAGCTGTTAAGTGAGGTTCTCTTGGATCTGCTTGAAATCTTGCACAAAGACAGGTAGCATACATGATATCAGGTCTACTAGCAGTTAGATAGAGTAGAGAGCCAATCATACCTCTATAATCAGTAATATCTACTGATTTACCCGTATCCTTATCCAGTTTTGTTGCAGTGGCCATGGCAGTGGATGCACTTGAACAATCTTGCATTCCAAATTTCTTCAGCAAGTTTCTGGTGTACTTAGTTTGACAAATAAAAGTGACTTCTTCATTCTGCTTGACTTGAAGGCCCAGAAAATAGCTAAGTTCCCCCATCATACTCATCTGATACCTTGACTGCATCAGTTTGGCAAACTTCTTGCAAAGTCTGTCATTTGTAAACCCAAAAATGATATCATCAACATAAATCTGGACCAGAAGTAAGTCCTTTCCATGGTTGAGGTAGAACAGTGTTTTGTCTATTGTTCCTCTGTTGAATCCACTTTCCAGAAGAAACTGAGCTAAAGTCTCATACCATGCTCTAGAAGCTTGCTTAAGTCCATAAAGTGCTTTATCAAGCCTGTAGATATAATCTGGATGTTTGGAGTCTACAAAGCCTGGAGGTTGTTCAACATATACTTCCTCCTCCAATTCTCCATTGAGAAAAGCACTTTTCACATCCATTTGAAAGACAGTAAACTTTTTGTGAGCAGCATAAGCCAAAAATATCCTTATGGCTTCTAACCTAGCAACTGGTGCAAATGTTTCATCATAATCAATTCCCTCCTGTTGAGAATATCCTTTTGCAACCAGCCTTGCCTTATTCCTTGTAATTATGCCATCACTGTCAGTTTTGTTTCTGAATACCCACTTTGTACCAACAACAGATCTATTCTTTGGTCTTGGCACTGGGGTCCAGACTTTGTTTCTTTCAAATTCATTTAACTCTTCCTGCATTGCTTGCACCCAATCAGCATCTTGAAGAGCTTCTTCCACTTTCTTTGGTTCAGTCTGAGAGAGAAAAGAATTGTAAAGACATTCGTTTGAAGTACCTGTTTTAGTTCTGACACCTGCATCAGGATTTCCAATTATCAAATCAGGTGTATGTGATTTTGTCCACTTCCTTGCAGATGGAAGGTTTTCTCTAGAACTGGATGCTCCCCCATGATCCATGTTGTCTTTATTTTCATTTTCTGATGTTCCCCCTGAAACTATGCTCTCTGAGTTGGATTCTTCAGAATTTAGATTTTCAGCACTGTCAGAACTGGGCTTATCAGAACTTGGCGAATCAGAACTTGGCGAATCAGAACTTGAAGATCCAGACGTATGCTCTAAAGTTTCTTGAGATGTGGTAAGATCTTGAGTATGCTCCCCCTACACAGGTGCATCTTCCTTTGGCGTAGTCACCACAGTTTCAATAATATCAGAGTTTAATCCATCAGAATTTATAGTATCAGGACTTAGACTGTCAGGATTTTCAGCATCAGAATTTGAGTCTTCATTTTCAAATCTCAGCTGATCATGGTCAATAAAATCTTCAAGACCAGTAATCTTCTTGTCATCAAAGGAGACATTGATAGATTCCATGACCACTTTTGTTCTCAAATTATAGACTCTGAAGGCTTTTGTGGAAAGTGGATATCCAACAAAGATTCCTTCATCAGCTTTTAGATCAAACTTTGATAGCTGTTCAGGATGAGTCTTGAGAACAAAACACTTGCATCCAAATACATGAAAGTACTTCAGATTTGGTTTCTTTTTCTTCACCATCTCATATGGTGTTTTTCCTTGCTTGTTAATGAGTGTTGCATTTTGAGTAAAACAAGCAGTCTGCACAGCTTCAGCCCAAAAATAGGTTGGAAGCTTTGCTTCTTCAAGCATTGTACGTGCAGCTTCAATGAGAGTTCTATTCTTCCTTTCAACAACTCCATTTTGCTGTGGAGTTCCAGGAGCAGAAAATTCTTGCTTTATTCCATGGGTTTTGCAGAACTCTTCCATTATCAAATTCTTGAACTCAGTGCCATTATCACTCCTTAAGGTTTTCACAGAATTTTTGACCAATTTATCCAGATGTTTGACATGATCAATCAAGATAGATGCAGTTTCACTTTTTATGTGCAAGAAATACACCCATGTGTATCTAGTGAACTCATCCACTATGACCAATGCATATTTCTTCTTTGCAATAGATATGACATTTACTGGACCAAATAGATCAACATGTAGTAAATGATAAGGCTCAAGAATTGATGATTCAGTCTTGCTCTTGAATGAAGATTTTCTTTGTTTGGCCTTCTGACAAGAATCACAAAGGCCATCAGGAGCAAATACTGACTTTGGCAGTCCTCTCACAAGATCTTTCTTGACCAGTTCATTTATATTGTTGAAATTTAAATGAGAGAGTTTCTTGTGCCAATTCCAGCTTTCTTCAATTGATGCTCTACTCATCAGACAGATTGTAGAACCATCAGTACTTGTTGAAAGCTTAGCTTCATAAATGTTACCACGCCTGTATCCTTTCAGAACAACTTTGCCTTTAGATTTACTCACAACTTCACAATGTTCTTCAAAGAAATCAACATGATAACCTCTGTCACAGATTTGACTTATACTCAGCAGATTGCGTTTAAGTCCTGAGACCAGAGCTACTTCTTTAATGATGACATTCCCAAGATTGATATTTCCATATCCCAATGTTTTTCCAATGTTGCCATCTCCATAAGAAACACTTGGGCCAGCTTTCTCCACAAAGTCTGATAGCAGGGCTTTATTTCCAGTCATATGTCCTGAACATGCACTGTCCAGAACTAGAATATTTTTCCTGTTGCTCTGCAATCACAAAGACCACTAATTATTAGTTTTAAGGACCCAGACTTGCTTGGATCCTTTGGCCTTATTAAGTTTGTTAACATTTGTAGCGGATTTAGCATCAAAGTTTATGTTAACATTTTTCTTATCAGAACTTACACTATCAGACTTTGAATCAGAATTTACACTAGAAGGAACAATGGAAACTTTCTTCAAAGAAGGTTTTAATTGATAATAATCATAGTACAAACTATGATATTCCTTACAAGTATAAATGGAATGCCATAAACTACCACAATGAAAACAAGGATTTTGTGGTTTATATCTAACAGACTGACTCTTAACTCCTGATTTTGAAGGTAAGGAGTTAATGTTCTTATTCTTCCTGCAAAAAGAAGCCAGATGGTTAGAACTTCCACAATTATGACATGTTTTCCTAGGAGCATCAGGAACAGGTTTATAATCATTGCTTTTATTCACACCTTCCTTTCCATTCCTATTTTTCCTAGGTGATTTTACCTTGTTTGCATTCTTAACATCTTTCAGCTTATGCTTAAGCTGCTTCTTAGTCATTAAGCCTATGTTTACTTCAGCTGTCTTTTCCTGTTTTAGTTTGTCAGAAGTTAATCCCTCTCTAACTTCTGATTTATCATTATCAGACTTTTCAGTTACAAACTTAACAGGTTTTAACTTTGGCTTTTGCTTAACAACAGGCTTAATTTCTACAGTTCCTTTATCATTCTTATCCTCTCCATAACCTAAGCCCTCTTTCCAATTTTCACTATTTAGCAAATTTTGAGTTGTTCTGCCAGAGTTAGTCCAAGTCCTGATTATCTCTCTTTCCTTTTCTAACTCAGTTTTTAGAGATTCATTCATTTTTAGCACTTCATCCCTAACATAAAGAGCATCATCTCTATCCTTCTGAGTTTAATGGAACATAACTAACTCTTTTTCTAAAAAATCATTTCTTTTCTTAAAAGCAAGATTTTCAGAAGTTAATCTTTCACATGTTAAAGTTTGATCTCTATAAATAACAAACATGGTTTTAAGATATCTTCTCAACTCATTAATATCATCAGTATGAAAAGCATAAGTAGTCTGAGGTACCTTTGTTTCAGCAGTTTCAGAACTGCTCTCAGCACTTTCTTTATCAGCATTTACCATCAATGCATAGTTCTCCTCACTTTCAGAGTCTGAGGTGTCTGTCCAGCTTTTCTGCTTTGTGACAAGAGCCTTGCCTTTGTCACCCTTTACCTTCTTGCAATCAGGAGATATGTGGCCTTTCTCACCACAGTTATAGCATTTGACATTGGTATAATCTCCTCTATCAGACTTTCCTCCTCTGCCTTCAGATCTTCTGAAATTCTTCTTATCAGAACTTATGCCTTTCCTGGAAAACTTCTTTCCCTTCCTGAACTTCCTGTATGTAATCTTTGTGATCCCTTTCACCATGAGAGCACACAGCTTCATCATCTCCTCATCAGCATCAGTCTCAGGCAAGCTTTCAGAATCTGAGTCATCATCACTTTCAGAACTTGATAACTCAGTATCAGACTTTGTGAAAAGAGCTTTACCCTTGCCTTTCCTTGAGGTAGCTGCCTTGGGGGATTCTTCTTCAACCTTAAGAGCAACTGTTCTTGACTTTCCTCCTTTTCTCTTGCTTCTTTGTTCCATCTCAAGTTCATGAGTCTTGAGCATTCCATAAATTTCATCAAGAGTTGTTTCATCAAGATTGTAATTGTCTCTTATTGTTGTTGCCTTCAAATCCCAACATTCAGGAAGAGCTAACAGGAATTTAAGGTTTGAATCTTCAAGATCATACTCCTTATTAACCAGTGACAGATCATTCAAGAGTTTGACAAATCTATCATATAAATCAGTCAATGATTCATTAGCCTTTGAATCAAAGTGTTCATACTCTTGAGTGAGTATTATCTTCCTGTTCTTCTTAATCGTATCAGTTCCCTGACACCTTGTTTCCAGAGCATCCCATATCTCTTTAGCAGTCTTGCAGTTAATTACCCTGTTTGACATTACATTATCAATGGCACTATGCAGTAAGTGTCGTACCTTAGCATCCTTAGCAATTGATGCGATATCTTCAGCAGTATAATCACTCTTTTCCTTTGGTACGGTTTTTGCTGCTTCACCTGTAACTGCAACTGCGAGCTTGGTTGGTTTGTGAGGCCCTTCCTTGATTCTATCAAGATATTCTGGATCTGTAGCTTCCAAAAACATGGTCATCCTCACCTTCCATATGGCATATTCAGATGGTCTCAGTATGGGAACTCTGATGGTTTCATACCGACTTTGAATTTGTGTCTTTGGAGGTTCTTTAGTTTTGGTAGGCTTAGTTTGAGTTTCTGTGTCAGACATGATTGTGTTTGGATCTTTAACTGTATGTGTGTTAACAGATAGGCTCTGATACCACTTGTTAGGTCACACACACTGTAGAGGGGGTGAATACAGTGTATAATACAATCAAATCGAACTTTAATATCTTAAGTAACAGAAAACAAACTTTATTGAAACAATAAACTCTGTTACAATATGGAACTGTTACCTCTCAGTGATGAACAAATATCACGAGAGCTGCTAGGGTTACAATGAATAATCTTCTCGAATATAATAACACTTATAGTGTAAACCCTATGTCTGTGTTTATATACTACACAGTTACAAGATAATCGCTAATTGATATGGAATATAATTCTGCTTCCTAAAATATATCAATCAGATATCTTTTCTTCCAAGTATTCCATTCTTCACGGAACTCCTTCTTCATGCATATCTCTTCTTATTTTATCTCGATCTTCTTTCCTTTAATCAGCTACTTTCCTTATCTAATCGTCCTTCAGCACTTAAGTTCTGATATCCAACTTCTGATGATTATCTCCTGATAATATAAGTACTGATATCCTTAAGTCCTGACTTCCAGTATAAGTACTGATTCCCAGTTAAGTACTGATTTGTCCTGTTAAGTAAGATCTGAAAATTAAACATAAATCATATTAGCCATGACATTATCAAATATATCTAACATAATAACCCCTGCGGAAGAAACCCCCAAATTTCAATTAAGAACATTCATACGGGTGATAACCCCTAATTTTATATTTCGAAATTAAAACCTAATTTTGAACATATTATTGAACTCCAAATCAGTCATATAATATATCAAAATCATCAGGAAGAAAAGCTCTACAACATGCAATCATCAAATTATACAAAAAATCTCTCAAACAAAAATTCATAATTTAAATCAAATTAATTCAAAAATAAATAAAAATATAGAAAATAAACCTTTGATTCTACAGTTAAATAAGCACTGGAATCTGAAAGTACTCTTCAAATCCTTCGCTTTGGTTACTCAAGCTTTCCAAACAGAGTTCGATAATACCTTGAAATTGAGGTTTGATTCTGAAGAACTTATATGAATATACAGTTTTTCTCTGAAAATTATATAATTTACTGACTGTAAATGATTTTCTGTACAAAATAAAATACGGTAAGGGCTATTTATAATTAGGGAATATTGGTACCCCTTTGGATCATACCGGATATAAAATAGTACGTTTATTTGAGAAAACATATCCAAAACGGTACCGGTTTTGGGATAATTATCCAAATCTGTACATTTTGTACTGCGGTCTTGGTCTCAGCGCTTTAGTTACACGTATTACGAGATGATAATTATAATAGTTTAATAAAAAGGTCTCGTTTCTCGAAAATACGGGTTTTATTAATTTATCGAAATGAATTTTGTATCGAAAATATTACGCGGGGTCCCGCACGGGTAAAACCGTACGTCGGATCGAAAAAGTCAAAACATGGAAAATGCTCGGAATATTGCAATTAGGATAGGAAGGAGTTCTTGGAAGAGTTTCGGTTTGTAAAAATGTAAAAACGGGTGAAGTCAGCAGGTTCCCGATTGTACAAAATAATTTATAAATACTCGGAAAAATAATTTATTAAATCCTTTATAAAATCATAAAACAACATAAAAATAAATAGAAAGATATGACAATTATCTACGCTTTATTTTGGACATATTAAAATTAAAATACTCAAATTATATCATATTTAAATATCAAACACATATACCACTTAACAAATAATTCACAGAATAAATACAAAATATTTATTTATTAGCAAAAATAATTACACGTTACATCCCAGATATTATACAGGAAACCCAAGAAAGCAAAGAAAGACAAAGCTTATCTTGAACTGGAAGCAAAGTATGAAGCTCTTCTGAAGAAACAGCAAAGTAAAGCTTATATTACAAAGGGAAAGAGTTGGGATGACTCTGATAATGATGAAGATGAGGAAGTTGGAAATTATGCACTAATGGCCTTGGAGCAAGGAGAATCATCCTCATCAAAATCACAGGTACCAACTCTTACTACCATTGATTTAAATGTGAGTCAATATAAGGAAACTGTAGAGAAGATGAGCACATAAATGTTTCACATTCATACAAGTATGGTTGTTGCTAATGAAGAAGTTAGCAGACTTACAAAGAAAAATGAGAAGCTTGAAAATGAGAAACAAGAAGCTGAATTGTTATTAGTAGAGCTTAAAGTTGTAAGACAAGAGAATACATATCTGAAGAACAAGCTCAAGTGTGCAAGTGAAATTGAAGCAGTGTTAAGAGAGAAGCTGGAAAAGAATGAAGTGAAGTTGAAGTCCTTCAAGAATGCATCTGAGTTGGTTGGACAATACCATGAGAAAAATAAGCCATATGCAAATATTGTTATTGTTCTTGATTATGATGTCTTAAACCACAAAAAGAAAGATATAGGTGACAAAGGAAAAGCAACAGAAAATGAAAATGTTCCAACAATGCTAAAAAAGGTTGTTTCACCTATGTTCAAGGCATGTGAAGTTAACTTCAATGAAGAAGAGTTGATTATTAAGCAAGAAATTTCTGATGAAGATAATGAGAAGAAAAATGCAGAAGCAACTCAATTTTCCAAAGCTGAAGAGAAGCTCATGGACAACCAAGGTTCCAAAACACTTGTCAAAGAAACCAAAACTGAAGATGCAAGAAAGAAGAAGAAAAATAGAAATGGGAAAATGGGATAAACAAAAGCAATAATTTTGCTTATGTTGCAGATGCTCCAAGAAATAAATGTGAGAAATGTGGCTCTGTGAATCACCTAACTCACCTTTGTATAAAGGTTGTTAGCAAGCCAGTTGAAGGAGCCTGCAAATATAATGAAGCAGATGCAAATGATCCCTACTCATTCTGTGACAAGTTTAATTGCATCCCTTGCAACTTGAAAGTGATGAAAAGTTGTCATGAGCTGAGAGTAGACCTCAAAGAAACAAAAATTTGGTCTACAACTGATAGGGAAAATGCACAACAGTCAATGAATTCTATTTTATTTGAAACAACTCATTCTACTTCTGCTAAATCAGTTATGATAGGGAATAAAATAAACCCTGATTGCATAATTAAAATTGCATTAATTGTATTAACATTGGGCTGGCGGTTAAGCCCATTTGAGGAGGCCCAAGACCCTTGAAAGGGGCCCAAAAATAACCTAGAAATATAATTGGTCAAGACCAGATACGGTCCAATAACGAAGCCCAATTGGAAAGGGCTCAAAACCCTGGATATTAATTAATTTCATAATTAATTAATAAAGGAAAAATCAGTTGTTAAGATGAGTCCCAATGAGGATATAAATCCTTGTAGATCAGCCCCCAAGGGACCTGATAGGATAAGGAATCCGTTTCCTACTTCCTAGGACTCCAAAGTCCATTCTAATTATGAGACTTGCCCACCAAGTCTCCTAACCCAAGTCCAATTCAAGGACTCCCATTATCAATATTAGGGGCCTCACCCCCACAATCAGAACTACATTTTTGACTTGATCATTGGCACACATCAAGGTACATAGGCATCTTGTTAAGGCAGATTGAGTCACGAAACATAAGAGTAGTCAAATCGAGCCTTCAAACTTACGTTCCCTGGTAATAAATACAGCAATTATTATACCTTAGTTTTTGATCCATGACATTTGGCGCCATTTGTGGGAATAGCACAACAACAACCATGGAGAGAACACGGAGAGGAAGTAGCGCCCTTGAAGGAGGAACACCAACGGGGACGACCCCAGCGATTTTGTTAACAGTGGAGGTACCTCCACATTCAACTTATGCCGCTACCCAAGGAGGAGCCCAGGTAGGGGCAATGTAACACCCCCAGATCCGGGGTCGGGGATCCGGGTCGTCACGGTCTTTCTTTCCACAATATCACTTCACTTAATTAATAATAAATAACCTTATGCTGTGACCCCACACTAACACACACCACAACCCGTTATAGTCTCAGAGATGAAATTTAAATAAGTACAAGTCTTTGAATCCACAATTTAAAAGTTATTACAACCCAAAATGATTACTTGATAAATTTACAGTTAATTGCCATTATCTGCCACAAGTTATAATTATACATAATTGATTCTCAAAAGTAGATGGTCTGATCTACAATAGATCTACCTCTGCAGCTATAGCAGCTACAACATCAACGGGAAGACGCGGGACGCTTCCCACGCGCTTGCGCTGGGTCTGCTGGAGTCTGGCCATCTTTCCTAACTGTTGTTGTGTGATGAAGAAATAAAGCAAGGGTGAGCAGCAAGCCCACCAAAATAATATGTATAATGATTTACAATATATGAGCCTACTCATAATACTCATGAAAGTCTTGGTCAAAAGAAATGAACCAAGTTTGATATCTTAATGCGATGAAGTCGCAAAATATTCAGTATATATACATATATACTTTTCAAAATATTGGAAGTCCTCTTCCATGCATAATATACACAAAATCCCAGTGTATAACTGTATATATAAAAAAAATATCGTTGCAAGGTGATCTCATACATCTAACCTTGTCTCAACGTTTTTCTGAAAATCTTTGTCATTCATAAGACAATTATTAACTAGATATAAGTTTAAAAGATGAGGTTACCAAATACCCCAATATACTTATATCTTTCCCAATACTACTTGAACTACCACCGTTCAAGTTATAATCAGTTTCAAAAGTTCATCACATAGATGAGACTACAAGACAAGATTTGAATAGATTCAATCTTTGAAATATTATTGAATGAAAAAGTTATGAGATACTTTATTTAGTCCCGATATATATATATCCACATATATATCTCTAAAACATTTCCTGGAACCTCTGTTATGTAAAGTATGAACAGAGTTGCAATATCCAATGAATTTGGAAGGAAAAGAAAACCTTTGACATAAACCAGATATCTTGCTGATCAGGCAAAGATACCCATAAGTAACCTTTTCTACTAGTAGATGGACGAATTCCCCACTGGTCATCACCCTGGCCGCATTAGGACCTATGCTGGACTGCCACTCAGCCACTTATGCATTTGATGGACTCCCACTGAGCCACTTACACTATCATGGACGCCCACTGAGCCCATGTTGCTTATGCCGACTCAATAGATGGACTTACTTCCCGAACGTTGGGTAAGTAATCAATTCATTTACCAAAACTGCAACCTTGTTGCGAATATAAAATACACCACAGAGCCGGATCCCTCAGATTTTAAGCGAGTATTTAAATCCCCTTAAAAGGAAGATCTTAAATATAAAAATGAGTTTTGGGATCCGCTCTAACTTTTAAAAAATCATTTTGAAGACTCGAAAACACTTTATAGAGTGTTTGGAGTAAAGCTGATTTAATGAAGTAAATCAGTCCCCAGAATATTTAGAAAATGACTGAATATTATTATTTAAATAATATTCCCATAAAGAATAATCTTTATAAAAATAATTGAAGTAGAAGTATTAAAACTTATACTTGAAACGAGTATTAAATAACCAAAGATATACTTATATGAAAGTATTATCTTTATTTGAATAATCGAAAATAAGTTTGATTATTGACACCTTATTCTTTAATAAAATAAAGAATATACCTCAGCAAATAATCGGAGTCATAGATCCTCAAATGAATATTCAAATAATATTCATTAAATAATATAAACTGAGTCATAAGCCCTCGAATGAATATTCAAATAATATTCAATAAATAATATAAAAGAGTCATAAGCCCTCGAATGAATATTCAAATAATATTCAGATAAATAAATAAAAGGAGTCATACGCCTTCGAATAATATTCAAAATAATATTCATTAATAAAGTAAAAGGAGTCATAAGTCCTCGAATGAATATTCAAAATAATATTCAATAATAAAATAAAGTTAAAGTTATCGAATAAACCTTATTCGATTAATAGTTTTAAAAACTATATCCATATATATATATATAAATAAATATATATATATAATATACTCGGGAACATCGACTCCCGGTTTAGAAATATGTTCACCTTTTATCCCCTATACTAAGGGTATACGCAACTACTTGCTTATTTCTAGCATAGGTATTATGCAACTATAAGCATTGAAATCAACAGATAGATAACCAGATTATGAAACAGACATGCATATATACCATATTAGCATGCTCCAATATATCGCAAAATTTGCTAATAGCAATCATGCAATATCACAAGATAATGCATATACATATATTTACATCACAACAACAGTATAACGGGTAGAAAACTTGCCTGAGCGACTGGGGTTACGAATGGCTCGGGACGAGTCTGGTAACCTATAAACAACAAGTAAGTTGGAATTAAACCAAAGTCACTTGTAAATCTATACTTTAACTAACTTAGACTCTAACGCTTGTTTTGCGCTCACTGATTCGCTTAAGTCACTCGGGTACCCTCGGCTCCACCATTTTTAATAATTTAACCTTTACGAGTTTTAAAGCGATTCCTTCGCGAGTGTCTTACCAACTGCCTAACACACTTACCATAAATGTTTCATACATTAATTAACCCTTTTTGGTCTTTAACCTATGTTTCAAAGTAAGGCGCGGGAAAAAGTTTCGTTCGCGAAACGCCGTTACTTGAAACGGTCGTTTCTCCTAAACCGTGCATCGGAATCGAACGAACTACATATCAAAACGAAGCTCGTAACATGACCTATCTAAACATAGCAGTGGTCATAATCTAGCAGGGGGTTCTCGGGTCCTAATGCTATGCACAAAAACAGTCCAAAGAAAATCGGACGTTACGACGGCTATGTTTACGCGATTACCAATATTTATACCACTCCAATTCTTTACCAATTCACTACAAACCACCCAACCATCATCAATACATCAAACACAACTTATATCAAGGCAAAGTCAGTCCATAATCTCAAGGTTTTCCAACTTATTCAACCACAAACATGATCTACTAACCATAACTTAAGATTCATTAACCATTAACCAAGATTCATATCCAAAATCACCACAAATCCAACCAAACTATCTAACATACATGGATCTTGCTATACATACATGGATATTTCTATATATACATTAATCCATCCATAAACTCATCAAAACTCAAAGTTCAAACTATAAGTTAAAGGTGAAAGTTGTTTTATACCTCCTTGAAGCTTCCTAACACAACCCAAGAGCTTTGAATGCCTAAAAGAACCTTGATCCTTGCTTGTATAACCTTAATCTTTCATAAAAATTCAAGAAAACTAAAGTTAC
The DNA here is from genome assembly GCF_009905375.1 of Apium graveolens. Taxonomy (NCBI): domain Eukaryota; kingdom Viridiplantae; phylum Streptophyta; class Magnoliopsida; order Apiales; family Apiaceae; genus Apium; species Apium graveolens. Next base: position 128,501,627 of record NC_133648.1, read on the forward strand.
TTCTTGAAGGTTACTATTCACCATCTTCTTCCTTGATTTATTGGAAGAGATTGTGAAGGAATTAGGAGCTTAAACTTATAGCATATCCATATCTATGTACAAGGAAGCTTAGATAATTACCTTGTGATTTAACAATGCTTGGAACTTGATTTTTGAAATTCTTGCCCTTGAAAAAGATGAAAAGCCGAGAGCAAGATGATGAGAATGAAATGATTTTGTGTTTTTTGATTTGTTTGGCTTAGCTTGGTTGTTTTTTGTTTTGTTTTTGGTTAATTACCTTAATAACCTTATATTTGTGTGGTTATAAACCAACCACACCTCCTCCTTCCCTATGTCATGCTTACATCACATTGCTATGTCATCCTCCCTTCCTTGTCCTCTTCTCATTGGTTGGGTGACATCACTTCCTCTAATCCCTTTGCTTAACTTCCTAGTTGTTTGCCTAATGACCGCTGATCTGTTATACGGTTCGCTTAACTTTCGTTTTCGTTTATCGTTTGAAGGATCATACCCGGGATTTTATTACTTAGGTTCCCTTAACCTTTCTCAATACATTATATTCCTTTTTATGATCCTCTATCATAATCCTTTAATTTAAATCCTTTTTATCCTGTTACCTTATACTCAATTCTTTCCGCATCTAGGGTATTTCCGGGAAAAATCAAAGTGTTCGGAATTGGATTCTGACGATCTTTACATACACTTATATCCCATATAAAGTACTAATAAAATCTCAGAATATCCATATCAGAACCCCTACATAGTGTGGCATGAAAAGTTTTCTCATTCAGCAAAAACACTATTCATAAGGGTTTCAAAATTTCTCAAAAATTGGGGTTATTACAGTCTCCCCTCCTTAAAAGGATTCCGTCCCGGAATCAGATAGAAAACAAATGGGGATACTTTCTTAGCATTACACCTTCTAACTCTCGAGTCAATTTTCCCACATTGTGGTTCTACCACCAAACTCTGCCTAGTTTGATAATCCTTCTCCTAAGCACTTATTCCTTTTCACTCTATAACCCTTCCTGGTTGCTCCATATAGGTTACGTCGGGTTGCATATCTATGCGCTCATATGCCTCTATTTATCTGGCATCTGAATTACGCTTCCTTAACATTGATACATGAAACACGTTATGACTTGCTACATGTTCTGGGGTAAGGCTAGCTCATATGCTAACTTCCCAATACTTCTTAATATATTCAAGGGTCCAACAAATTGTAGACTTAGCTTTCCTTTCTTTCCGAACCTCATCAATCCTTTCCAAGGGATACCTATAACATTACTAGGTCCCCTATTTCATACTCTTTATCCTTTCGTGTCAAATCAACATACTTATCATGTCCATCTTGGGCTACTACCAGCCGTCCTCTGATTCGATCTATCATATCCTTGGTCCTTTGGACTACTGCGGGTCCGAGCATCTTGCGCTCTACAACTCCATCCTAACATAAGGGAGATCGACATTGTCTTCCCTCAAGGATCTCATAAGGCGACATCTTGATAATGACATATGATCTATTATCGTAAGATAACTCAATCCGCATTAAGTGATCATTCCAAATTCTTTCAAGTCTATTGCATGGAATTTTATCACAGCTTCTAGCACTATAGCTTTGGCGTCTCAATACCCATTCTTTTCCAGTTTGTAATCGCTACTACCTTCCGTTCCTAATATTATACCGGTTACACTTTTGCTCACTAGCATTCTATAACCTTTTAATAACCACGTCAACCTTAGTATCACGAATGTGTTCCCATTCCGCATACTACCACCACTTTATTACTCCTTTTTCAGTTGTTTCTATTTTCCAAAATTTGATCAATCAAATAGAAGTAAAGGAATTTGTTGAGAGATCACTATGATCATGAACACTTGTTATATCGCATAGTTAGTACAGAAGGTGGCCAGCCTTTAGTACTTGACAAGCAATTAAACAACATGTGGTATCCTACTAGGCTTCTATCACAAAGATAGATAGTCATTCGGCAATACCTCCCCTTCTGGAAGGGTTGTTCTTCTCAGCTTACATGAAATGAAAAGAAGAGAAAAGAACGAACTGAAGAGAATTGTATATATGAAAAAAAAAATATATACTGCCACAAAATATCTGGCTTGGAATCTACCTCTGAACTATAGAGGTTTGTCATAGAAGAACAAAACATATATGTATTTATATCAACATCAAGTATTATAGCATCGCATTTCACGTGCTTAAATATTTTCGCTATCCCGTCCATCATTCTATGGACCCATGCTCTTCCTCGAGCTTATACACAATTACCTTTGAAACTCCCTCGACATCGAAAATTGAATCTGGGATCTCATTCTAGACATCATCGTTACTTGAATTCTATGCTTGCACCGCAACCTTCCTCGTATAATAATACGACTCTCTATTGATAAGAAAGAATAATTATTCACTAGGTAGATACTCTACTTAATTAGTCTATCAATGTTAACTTATACACTACCACTACCCAATTAGTGGTACTCAATCTCAACACCCATTCCAATACAACTCTCACGGTTGTAATCAGCTCATTACTCGCAGAATCATTGCTGCCTTACTAAGGTCCACCACTGACCTACTGTAGTCATTCATTTTCCATGAAGTCTTAATAACTAACCATACGGAGTCCATACATCTCGTATCTAATTCTTCTAAGGAGGTAACATAATCACCATTCATGATTCATGAAGAACACTCCTGATCCTGACATACATACATGACATGAAGTAGATAAAATTACAGAAGAGTTTCGCTCAAAGCAACGATAGCAGGTTAATACCATTCTTAATCATATACCTTCAATAGAAGACTTAACTCAAAGGTTTGTTTAGTCCTTTTTGAACTATGGTCCTGGCTTATCTCAAGATAGTATCTTCTGAGATAGATAGCCCGCTCATGGCGATTACACGAATTAAACCTTTAGTAACTACTATTACGGTTGGGTATTGCACAGTCATCAGAAGGAATGTCAATCTTCCAAACCATAATACAACCTTCACAGTTTTAACCATCATCACTGTATTCCTTTGGCACAAGTGCCTATAATTATCCTCTTACCTTTAAAGTGTCGGCCACCTCTTTGGCCTTTCCTGATAGTACAATTTCCTTACAGTCAATGTCATTTTAACCACCTCCAAATAAATTTTCTACCTTATTTCAATCACTGCTTATGTGAAGATGTTTTCCTTAAAATCTGGTGAGTAAAAAAAAAAATCACCATTTTTCCATAAGTTATTGCCTCAGTCTTTAGAGGTTAATCACTGTCATGACTGACTCTCAATCATACTTAGAACATCTTCTATCTTAAGTCCTAATTGCCCTGAACAATTTCGACCATTACTGGTTCGATCCATACCTTCTCGTGGTTTAACACGTGCCTCACTTGGCATCAATATAATTACGTCATATTTCCTTTATCAACATTTTTATTCTTGAGAATTTCGAATATTACCTTTTTCCTTATAAAACCTCTAAGGTTATCCTTCAATCGTTCCTCCTGTATTCCCTATATACAGTGCATATCAAAATACCATTTACTAATACTAGAACCATTGTCTATTTACTTCTGAAAAATTTCTCCACTGATCCTTAAAGGTTATTATTACCTTAATCCTTTCCAATTCATACTGTCAAAACTCATACTATCCCTATTAAGGGTGAAATGCCAATCTTTATGCAGTTCCCTAGGATTCATTTTAAGTTACCAATGTTCTATCCTTAATTCCACCTTTAAAAGGTACCTGCATCCTTCCACGAATAAATCAAGTCATATTTCCTTGATAGATTATCATATTCATCATTCCCACCTCGATAGTCTATACCTAACTTCATAATAGCATCCTTATTCAAATTGAGGTCAATTCATATGGCCTCCAAAAGATAACAACGGTTATCCGCTTGTCTTGCCTAATTTGGTAACGATAACAAAGATGTTCTGGAAGATATTGGTCGTGTTCAACGTGAACTTCTTCTTAATAATTTCTTATTTACTTTTGTTGTTTATCTCAACAGTTACCTCAATGTTGGGATATCTTTCATACCTGGCGTCTCCCTTTCTGGGTATCAAGCCACTGGTCTTACATTTCACCTTCTTGAAGGTCACTTCCTTCATCCAATTTTTTTCATTATTTATCCTTCGAATTACCTCAAGGTTTCCTCGAATCCTCCCAACTTAAAGGGGGTACAATATATGTATCTCTTATGCCTTCAACCATAAATTTTAACTCATAGTGGATCATCATCATCTTGACGATTACATACTTTCCTATTTCTATTGCTACGAGTCGTTAGGGTTTCCTCATACCCAACTCCCTTATCATACCTCAAACTCTATTGCCGTTATATTCCTTTCCACTTCAATTTCTTTTTATTTTCCTTTCTCTTATCATTATTTCATGAACCAACACAACATAAGCATTGATTTCAAACATCCCGTCATTCTGGATTCGTGTCCTCAGAACGAATCTTGACAACTTTTACAACTTAGATTCATAATTTATCATACTCGTCTGCCTTTGTTCTGGCTCTAAAGCTTTTACACTATCTCCATAACCTTGGGAATTACTTTCCCGAAAACAATTGACTAAACTTTAATCAGTTTATTATAATCTCTGGCTCCATGCCTTTCTTGGTCTTTCACCAGCGGGTGGTCTCTCCCTTAGGAGGGTAAGTGACAAAAACAGTCTTTTGTGATTCGTCAATCATTTAGAATCTCCAATAATTCCTATATTTCCTTTAGCCAGGCTCTTGCCTCGGCTGGGTCAGCTTGTTCCATGGAACTCTGAGAGCTTAGCGACTTAAAGGTCCTGAAAGAATTTCTCACCGCACTGTCTCCTCAGGGTGGTAGTTGGGGATAATAGTCTAAGTTCTTTTTAGACAGGTCCATGAATTTCCGTATAGGAGTACCGTCTTGGGTCTCCTTTCCTTACTCGACTTTCTGTTTCCTTAGTATGAAATGTTTCATCCTACTCCCCATAATTGGGGTCATCTTTTAATTTAAAATCCTTATTTTCCACTCCATTATGTCATGGGTTCCTTCTATCTTGATGGTGACCTCCCTGACTATCACGTTCAGGGTTTACTCTAAATCTTATTCCTCAAACTATGGCTCTCATCTAAGTTCTCATCCTTACGCTCTTGAACTTTCGGAACCCAAATTCTATAGGAATACCTCATTATTCCCTTATCATCTTTCTCGATATTAATCTTTTATCTAATTGTTGGCTCCCTGCCTTCATTCATAACTTTTTCTGGCACAATATGATCTTTTCCAATAATTCGGGCTGTATTGCAATCTCAAACAGCTTTTCGGTACCGGCTCCGGTTACCTTCACTACTATTTCCATTTTCTCAAAATCTCTTATAAACTCTCCAAAAGACATCATCATCTTGAGTCTCTCCTTTTTACTAAGGGCATCAGCCACCATATTGGCTTTCCCCGCATGATAAAGAATCTCCCAATCATTATTCTTGATTAGCTCTAACTACCTCCTCTGGCATATGTTGAGCTCTTTCTACGTGAAAATGTACTAGAGCACTTATGGCTTAGGTAATTCTCGCACTTCTCTCCATACAAGTAGTGCCTCCAATCTTTAGGGTAAAACTATTGCCACGAGCCTAAGCTCATGGGCGGGGATATTGAATTTCATATTACCTTAATTGTCTTGACGCAGACGCGATTATCTTGCTGTGCTAAGAAGCACCCTAATTCCTTATGCGAAGCGTCACTTACAAATCACAAAATCTCCTTTTTCCATCCGGCAATGCCAGCATAGGGGCCATCACCAACCTCGGCTTCAGTTCTTGAAAGCTGTTCTCGCATTTCTCTGTCCATTCGAACTTCTCAGTCTTACGAGTAAGCCGCGTTAAAGGGGCTACTATCTTTACAACTTGAACGAACCTCCGGTAGTGACCGGCCAATCCTACCTCTGGTAGTCGACCAAACCATGGTCATCAATTCATCAGTGGTCCTTTATCCAATCCTGTCAGGATCCTCCATGGGATCCTCCTCAATAACTATCCCTTCTAGGACAACATCCTCAACCGCTAAATCCTCAATATCAACATCATCCGGTCCTGCATTAGGACACTCTATCGGATCCACAATCCGATCTCCAATTAGTAATAAAATATCATCGCGATGTTGCTCCTCAACCTCAGGGTTCGGAGTCCCGCTACCATATACGATAACGAACTACGCTCCTATCACGATATTTATAAGGGTTCCCATAAGGGTTTTAACTGTCAGTACTACGTTAGGTAGCCCGACTATGAACTTGGCAAGAGTTCTTATTATCTTAGTGAACTTATTATCTTAACGTCCCATCATCTCTGAGGTTATAACGCTTAGCTCTGATACCATTTCTGTAACACCCCCAGATCCGGGGTCGGGGATCCGGGTCGTCACGGTCTTTCTTTCCACAATATCACTTCACTTAATTAATAATAAATAACCTTATGCTGTGACCCCACACTAACACACACCACAACCCGTTATAGTCTCAGAGATGAAATTTAAATAAGTACAAGTCTTTGAATCCACAATTTAAAAGTTATTACAACCCAAAATGATTACTTGATAAATTTACAGTTAATTGCCATTATCTGCCACAAGTTATAATTATACATAATTGATTCTCAAAAGTAGATGGTCTGATCTACAATAGATCTACCTCTGCAGCTATAGCAGCTACAACATCAACGGGAAGACGCGGGACGCTTCCCACGCGCTTGCGCTGGGTCTGCTGGAGTCTGGCCATCTTTCCTAACTGTTGTTGTGTGATGAAGAAATAAAGCAAGGGTGAGCAGCAAGCCCACCAAAATAATATGTATAATGATTTACAATATATGAGCCTACTCATAATACTCATGAAAGTCTTGGTCAAAAGAAATGAACCAAGTTTGATATCTTAATGCGATGAAGTCGCAAAATATTCAGTATATATACATATATACTTTTCAAAATATTGGAAGTCCTCTTCCATGCATAATATACACAAAATCCCAGTGTATAACTGTATATATAAAAAAAATATCGTTGCAAGGTGATCTCATACATCTAACCTTGTCTCAACGTTTTTCTGAAAATCTTTGTCATTCATAAGACAATTATTAACTAGATATAAGTTTAAAAGATGAGGTTACCAAATACCCCAATATACTTATATCTTTCCCAATACTACTTGAACTACCACCGTTCAAGTTATAATCAGTTTCAAAAGTTCATCACATAGATGAGACTACAAGACAAGATTTGAATAGATTCAATCTTTGAAATATTATTGAATGAAAAAGTTATGAGATACTTTATTTAGTCCCGATATATATATATCCACATATATATATATCTCTAAAACATTTCCTGGAACCTCTGTTATGTAAAGTATGAACAGAGTTGCAATATCCAATGAATTTGGAAGGAAAAGAAAACCTTTGGCATAAACCAGATATCTTGCTGATCAGGCAAAGATACCCATAAGTAACCTTTTCTACTAGTAGATGGACGAATTCCCCACTGGTCATCACCCTGGCCGCATTAGGACCTATGCTGGACTGCCACTCAGCCACTTATGCATTTGATGGACTCCCACTGAGCCACTTACACTATCATGGACGCCCACTGAGCCCATGTTGCTTATGCCGACTCAATAGATGGACTTACTTCCCGAACGTTGGGTAAGTAATCAATTCATTTACCAAAACTGCAACCTTGTTGCGAATATAAAATACACCACAGAGCCGGATCCCTCAGGTTTTAAGCGAGTATTTAAATCCCCTTAAAAGGAAGATCTTAAATATAAAAATGAGTTTTGGGATCCGCTCTAACTTTTAAAAAATCATTTTGAAGACTCGAAAACACTTTATAGAGTGTTTGGAGTAAAGCTGATTTAATGAAGTAAATCAGTCCCCAGAATATTTAGAAAATGACTGAATATTATTATTTAAATAATATTCCCATAAAGAATAATCTTTATAAAAATAATTGAAGTAGAAGTATTAAAACTTATACTTGAAACGAGTATTAAATAACCAAAGATATACTTATATGAAAGTATTATCTTTATTTGAATAATCGAAAATAAGTTTGATTATTGACACCTTATTCTTTAATAAAATAAAGAATATACCTCAGCAAATAATCGGAGTCATAGATCCTCAAATGAATATTCAAATAATATTCATTAAATAATATAAACTGAGTCATAAGCCCTCGAATGAATATTCAAATAATATTCAATAAATAATATAAAAGAGTCATAAGTCCTCGAATGAATATTCAAATAATATTCAGATAAATAAATAAAAGGAGTCATACGCCTTCGAATAATATTCAAAATAATATTCATTAATAAAGTAAAAGGAGTCATAAGTCCTCGAATGAATATTCAAAATAATATTCAATAATAAAATAAAGTTAAAGTTATCGAATAAACCTTATTCGATTAATAGTTTTAAAAACTATATCCATATATATATATATAAATAAATATATATATATAATATACTCGGGAACATCGACTCCCGGTTTAGAAATATGTTCACCTTTTATCCCCTATACTAAGGGTATACGCAACTACTTGCTTATTTCTAGCATAGGTATTATGCAACTATAAGCATTGAAATCAACAGATAGATAACCAGATTATGAAACAGACATGCATATATACCATATTAGCATGCTCCAATATATCGCAAAATTTGCTAATAACAATCATGCAATATCACAAGATAATGCATATACATATATTTACATCACAACAACAGTATAACGGGTAGAAAACTTGCCTGAGCGACTGGGGTTACGAATGGCTCGGGACGAGTCTGGTAACCTATAAACAACAAGTAAGTTGGAATTAAACCAAAGTCACTTGTAAATCTATACTTTAACTAACTTAGACTCTAACGCTTGTTTTGCGCTCACTGATTCGCTTAAGTCACTCGGGTACCCTCGGCTCCACCATTTTTAATAATTTAACCTTTACGAGTTTTAAAGCGATTCCTTCGCGAGTGTCTTACCAACTGCCTAACACACTTACCATAAATGTTTCATACATTAATTAACCCTTTTTGGTCTTTAACCTATGTTTCAAAGTAAGGCGCGGGAAAAAGTTTCGTTCGCGAAACGCCGTTACTTGAAACGGTCGTTTCTCCTAAACCGTGCATCGGAATCGAACGAACTACATATCAAAACGAAGCTCGTAACATGACCTATCTAAACATGGCAGTGGTCATAATCTAGCAGGGGGTTCTCGGGTCCTAATGCTATGCACAAAAACAGTCCAAAGAAAATCGGACGTTACGACGGCTATGTTTACGCGATTACCAATATTTATACCACTCCAATTCTTTACCAATTCACTACAAACCACCCAACCATCATCAATACATCAAACACAACTTATATCAAGGCAAAGTCAGTCCATAATCTCAAGGTTTTCCAACTTATTCAACCACAAACATGATCTACTAACCATAACTTAAGATTCATTAACCATTAACCAAGATTCATATCCAAAATCACCACAAATCCAACCAAACTATCTAACATACATGGATCTTGCTATACATACATGGATATTTCTATATATACATTAATCCATCCATAAACTCATCAAAACTCAAAGTTCAAACTATAAGTTAAAGGTGAAAGTTGTTTTATACCTCCTTGAAGCTTCCTAACACAACCCAAGAGCTTTGAATGCCTAAAAGAACCTTGATCCTTGCTTCTATAACCTTAATCTTTCATAAAAATTCAAGAAAACTAAAGTTACTTCTTGAAGGTTACTATTCACCATCTTCTTCCTTGATTTATTGGAAGAGATTGTGAAGGAATTAGGAGCTTAAACTTATAGCATATCCATATCTATGTACAAGGAAGCTTAGATAATTACCTTGTGATTTAACAATGCTTGGAACTTGATTTTTGAAATTCTTGCCCTTGAAAAAGATGAAAAGCCGAGAGCAAGATGATGAGAATGAAATGATTTTGTGTTTTTTGATTTGTTTGGCTTAGCTTGGTTGTTTTTTGTTTTGTTTTTGGTTAATTACCTTAATAACCTTATATTTGTGTGGTTATAAACCAACCACACCTCCTCCTTCCCTATGTCATGCTTACATCACATTGCTATGTCATCCTCCCTTCCTTGTCCTCTTCTCATTGGTTGGGTGACATCACTTCCTCTAATCCCTTTGCTTAACTTCCTAATTGTTTGCCTAATGACCGCTGATCTGTTATACGGTTCGCTTAACTTTCGTTTTCGTTTATCGTTTGAAGGATCATACCCGGGATTTTATTACTTAGGTTCCCTTAACCTTTCTCAATACATTATATTCCTTTTTATGATCCTCTATCATAATCCTTTAATTTAAATCCTTTTTATCCTGTTACCTTATACTCAATTCTTTCCGCATCTAGGGTATTTCCGGGAAAAATCAAAGTGTTCGGAATTGGATTCTGACGATCTTTACATACACTTATATCCCATATAAAGTACTAATAAAATCTCAGAATATCCATATCAGAACCCCTACATAGTGTGGCATGAAAAGTTTTCTCATTCAGCAAAAACACTATTCATAAGGGTTTCAAAATTTCTCAAAAATTGGGGTTATTACAATGCATGATTCCATTTTCTTCACAGAACAGCCTCATTGTCAAATTCTTGAACTCAGTTCCATTGTCACTCCTGATATTCCTAACCTTCAAGTCAGGATGATTATTGACTTGCCTGATGTGATTAATAATGATTTCACTTGCTTCATCCTTTGATCCAAGAAAATAGACCCATGAAAACTTTGAGAAATCATCTACAATCACCAAGCAATATCTTTTTCTTGCAATTGACAATACATTGACTGGTCGAAACAAATCCATATGTAGCAGCTGTAATGGTTCATCAATTGTTGTTTCAAGCTTCTTTTTGAATGATGCTTTCCTTTGTTTGCCTTTCTGATAAGCATCACACAAACCATCCCTTGAGAATTCAACAAGAGGAATTCCTCTAACTAAGTCCTTTTTGACTAGATCATTCATTGTCTTGAAATTCAAATGGGATAGCTTCTTGTGCCATAGCCAACTTTCAGCTGAACTTGCTTTGCTGAAGAGACAAGTAATAGATTCTGCATCTGTAGAGTTGAAGTCAGCTAAGTACACATTTCCTTTTCTAACTCCAGTTAGAACCACTTTGTTGTCTTTCTTACTGGTGACAACACAGGCTTCTGAATTGAAGGAAATTGTATTCCCTCTATCACATAGTTGACTGATACTCAGTAAGTTGTGCTTGAGACCATCAACTAATGCAACTTCATCAATTATGACATTCCTTGTTGAAATCAAGCCATATCCCATAGTAAACCCTTTGCTGTCATCTCCAAAGGTTATGCTAGGGCCAGCTCTCTCCTTAAACTCTGTAAGCAGGGAGAAATCTCCTGTCATGTGTCTTGAACAGCCACTGTCCAAGTACCATAGATTTCTTCTTTTTCCCTGCACACCATAAAATCAATCAAGTTGATTTTGGTACCCAAGTTTCCTTGGGTCCATTCTTGTTAGCCTTTCTCCTAGACTTCATTCCTCCTGCATCTTTAGACTTAGGTAACTTTGAGTCAACCTTGATCTTAGATGTAGTTGGTTGAGGTATAGGGTTAGTCACAGAATCATTTAGCATATTTGGAATTTGATAAGGCATGGATTGTGCAAGCATGTTACTCCATATTGGCATATTGTATGGCATTTGAGGCATACTAAATGCAGCAAGATAAGGATTGTTAAAATATGGCATGTTTGCAAAATGTGCATAAGGATTCTATTGAGACATAACAGGCATAGCATGCAGAGGTGATGCAGACATATTAGGCATGAAAGAGGGCACAGGTATGGGAGTTTTCTTAATAGATTTGCAATTAGCAGATAGATGATTAACACTACTACAATGCACACAGCTTTTTCTAGGAGCATACTTATCAGATGTGTAATTGTTATGTTTGTTAACCCCTACCTTCCCATTTCTATTAGATTTCCTTTTAGTTTCCTTTTTATCCTCAACCACTTTGAGCCTATTCTTTAACTGTTCTAAGGTCATGTGTCCTATATTCACCTTACTGAAATCTTTGGATGTGCTTGCTTCTTCTTTGACAAAGTTCTTGGAAGTTGAACCAAACTTTTTGTTTAGTTTCTTTAGATTTTCACTTTTAGAAACATCTGCCTGTTTTAATTGAGGAACCTTCAACGGATGCTCCTTTTCTTCCTTCAACGGATAATTTTCATCATCCGTTGATTCCACATCCGTTGACAGCCCATCAATTAATTCCATTTTCTTTTTGTTTTTATCCCAGGCAGTGTCACAGAATGATTCAATTCCTTGGACCTTGGCAATTTGAGCACTAACATCCCTAGATGTCTTCCAGGCTTTAATCACCTCTTGCTCTCTCTCTAATTGATTAGAAAGTATTTCTACTTTCTTAACAGATTCAACTAGTTCATTTTCAACAAATATACAATGTAGCTTAGTTTTCTCTAGGTCAATCAACTTATCTTCTAACACAGCATTTCTATCACTTAAAAACAAATTGTTCTCTTTAATCCTACTATTTTCTTTAGCAAGAGATTTAAGAGACACACGCAAATGATACAGTTCAGTAGACATGTCATTAAAAGCATCATTGCACTCTTCTTTAGTAAGCTGTGTTAAATCAGTAGTGATTACCTGGTTGCTTGATGAACTAACTTCATTTTCCTCAGAATCAGCCATGAGAGCCAAGTTGACATATTCCACATCTTCATCCTCTTCTTCTCCATCAGCTGCCCAGTCTTTTTCTTGAGTAATGAAAGCCCTCTCCTTTTGCTTGAGCAGATCAAAATATTTCTTTTTGTAATCTACTTGGTCAAATTTCTTCTTTTCAGAAGTTGGCTTTCTGCACTCACTTGCAAAGTGTCCACTTATACCACAATTGAAACACTTGAACTTGGATTTGTCTACCATGTTCTTATGAGGTTTAGTGGCTTTAGTGTTTTTCCTAAATTTCATCTTTGCAAATCTTCTGGACAGAAATGCAAGATGCTCATCAATACCATCAGAGTTATCTTGGCTGGAGTTGTCTTCATTCTCAGCAACTTGCTCATTACCCTTGCTTGATTCTGATTTGCTTGTGCCATCTTTGGAGTTTAATGTTGATCTCACAGTTTCTTGTCTGCATTCTTTCTCATTTTCAGCTACCAAGGCAACTGAACCTTCTTTCTTTCTTCCCTTCTCCAATACCTCATCCTGTTCCAGCTCTAGTTCATAAGTCTTCAAGATTCCATATAATCTTTCAAGAGTGAAGTCCTTATAATCTTGAGAGTTTCTCAAGGAGACAGTCATGGGTTTCCATTCCTTTGGCAAGGATCTTAAAAATATAAGATTTGAATCCTTCACCTGGTACACTCTACCATACAGCTTCAGTCCATTCAACAGCTTTTGGAATCTATTGAATGTGTCATTTAAAGATTCATTTTCTTCAAAATGAAAATACTCATACTGTTGAATGAGAAGCTGCATTTTGTTTTCTTTTACTTGTTCTGTACCTTCACACAGTAGCTGAACTGTGTCCCAAACCTCTTTGGCAGTTGTGCAATTTATCACATTATCAAACATATCCTTGTCAAGACCATTAAACAAAATGTTCATAGCCTTCTTATCCTTGTGGACTTCTTCTGTGTCTTCCATTGTCCATTCTGCTCTAGGTTTTGGAATGGATTGACCAACAGCAATTGTGGCTGTAGCAACTGTGGCTACTTTGTGGGGAATGTGAGGACCATTCTCAATGCAGTTTACATAACCTTCATCTTGGGGAGTAGATGAAGGTGCATTTTCACCTTCCAATGGTGATAACTGTCTTTGTCAAGAACTGGGATTTTTACTCCAATATCCTTCTTACTCATCTTTGTTAGTTTCCAAAATCTTTAAACTCTTTGTGTGTCAAGAGCTTGCTCTGATACCAATTGTTATTCCTAATGAACTAACAATGAGATTTACAGAAGGGGGGTTGAATGTAAATCTTAAAACTTTTTCAAGTTTTGAGCAGTTTCAAAGGCTATGTGTTTAAGATAAACAAGTGTATGAATTGCTTTAAGCTAATACAGACAGATATATATTCAAACACTAATGTAAAGAACACAACAGACCTTAAAAACTTTTCTGGTGGATTGTTGTTCCACCAGAGATGGTATTTCAGAAAATCTGTGATTCAAGAAGTTGATCACAGCTGCGTCCTAGTACAAACTAGATAATTTTTCTCTCAAGATTTTTCTAAACATCTCTGGAAAAATTCTTATCTAATTACTAGCTGCTACTTGGTTTATATATCACCAAGTTTACAAGTGAAGACAAAGATAAAAAGTACAATAATAAAATAAGTTCTCCACTTGTTTCTTCTCCATTTTACTCCAGTGCATTGTTGACTATTGCCTCTTTATACTAGAGTAGAACGGCTGCTTTTTTCTGATGTTCCTGAAATAGGCTACCACATCTCAGTTGTCTCTGTCAACCCATGTGCCTCTGTTTGTAGGTACAACTACCACTTGTCAACTGCTATTTAACAGAACATCCGTTAAAGCCTTCATCCGTTGATGGCTTTGTCCGTTGATGTGTTAGCAGTTGAAGCTCTATCCGTTGATGCACTCATCCGTTGAAGGATTTTATCCGTTGAAGCTTTAGAGACATCCGTTGAAGCTTTGTTTCTCATCCGTTGAAGGTCTTTAAGTTATCCGTTGACACCATTTCATTTATACAAAATTACAAGGCATGAAATACTTACAATTGGCCTTCCTATCTGCATATCCTCTAGTAGTCAACATGACTTATAATTTCCCTCAACATTTAAGAATTATATCTCAAATTCAGAGACTGAAATGTGCTACAACACTAGACTTATTTCTAAGTAAAGCTACACCATCAACGGACAGCCAAAATGGTCTTATCCGTTGAGGCTACAAACACTAGATTTCTACTTAAGTGTTTTGTTAAACATATCATCAAACTAATGCACATATATTCCTAACACGGTGAAGCGAACTTACTTCTATTTACCCTCTCTATTTACAGCCTCAAAAGGATCAGCATAACATATATAAATTTTTCTTTTTCATTCTAAATCTAATAATTCGCGCTTATGAACGTTTCCAACTGTTACTCATCGTTGAACCTCGTCCCCATATGTTTCTTCGTTCACATAACCTAATTTGTAATCGCTTTCCATCGCATTCGAAGCTCTTTAATCGTTCCCGTGATCTTCTTCTTTATCTACAGATGATGTACTGAGACAATGGCGTATTTGATTTTTGACGTTGACTATGATATTTTTCCAATTACCTTCTTATAATTTCTCAGGTTTCATTACTTAAATCACCACTCAAGGTCTCTTATCGACATCAAATCTATCAGTTACTCACGTAACCTGAATCAACATTCATTTTATACATAGGGAGCTAAATTACCCTTCTTAGTCATATACCTTTGAACATCTTATGAACTCTTCATGCCTGTAACAAGAAGGCCAACTCATTCGTAACTATTCTATCTATCTAAGTGTCTCAGTAGACTAACTTAATTTATACTCATCTGCTTCTCTTTCTCTTTCTAATTCTAATAATTTGTGTTTATAAACCCTCCATTTTCCCTGACTATTTTACTTTACTTCCCGCGTCTCCTTCTGTTTGGTTAGTCTGGCCTATAATCATTTTCAATTATATTCAAGAACCTTTAGCTGGTCTCTTGTACTTTCCATCCGTCTGCGCCCGATATACCGAGCTCATGGCGTCTGATGCTTCGAAATATTCTAAATCTATTCAAAACTAAAAATTAAAAGAAATCTCGACAATTGCATTTAACTCACCACTTTGTAGTATACCTCAATTTCTTTTCAATCACTATCAGGTATATTCATCGATCGAGAATCTTTTACTATCTAAAAGGAAATATTAGTTTGGAATGGAACGAATTATAACCTTATTCAAAATTGAATTCTTAGTACTAATACTTATTTTTTTGTCATATCAAATTAGATATCAATATGAACTTTGATGCTCACAACATTCCATTCTGAAGTCAACATCAATCATTTATATTAATACCACCTTTGATATCTAACAACAAAGTGAGTATCAGCATCACCTAGAAACCGGATCAACACCTGTTCTTCAATTTCTAACTTTTCTAATTCTTTTACCACTCCTCAGCAATCTTAGTGATATTCACTCTTTCTTTTCTACTCAAGACATCTGTCTCTGAATGGATCTTGCTTGGTTGGTAATTAACCATACTTCCGTAGCTCATAATTAATTATAATCAGAGTTCATACCTTTGAAGCTTCGAACGCAGTTGCAAATCTTTCACCTTTCACATATCTTCAGGTGTTCAACTTGGTCTTTCTTAGTTCTTGAATGGGCGAGGATATTATTAATAAATACAATTACACTATCCAATCACTCCTTATATACTATGTTCATTTAATTCTTCAGATTTACAATTTCTGATAACCGATGTGTGACTTCATACCTCCATTCTCTTTTCTCCATGATCACCTTTGTATAGCGCAAAGTACTATTTATTTCATTATTCTTTTGTTCCATATTTCTAAAGTTTTCCTTTTCTCAGTATCTCATTCCTACTGGGTTATACGACACATGGCTTTTGACACCAACTCGACTCCGTACAGTAACTGATGAGAAATTCTTACCTCATTTCTCGAGGTAACCTTGGTAAATCAGTCGTTAGAACCATCGGGCTTTGCTTTAATTCTAAAGAATTCCGATATGAGATTCATTATAACGTTCTTCTTTAACAGTTCACCACTAATACCTTGGTTTAATCTCCCCTGTTTACACGCATTCTTTGAATGAAATTTTCTATCTTCAATTATCGGCGTTTCACTTCATTCTCCTATTAAATCTGACACAGCTGACGTTCACAATTTGCTTATATCCTGGACTATTTTATATAATTTCTTTATCATCCTTTTGATTCCACTTCTTTTTTTTATTTTTTTATTCTCATTACTCATTAATTCTTTTTAACATAAGGAATGTCTTTTTCTTGATAATATATTAATATGTGCACTATTAGCTAAGCCATTTTCGAAGTTAATAAGAGGCTTTTATTTATAATATTTAAGTTCTTACTGATAGAATTATTAAAATTCATCGATAGTTATTTTCTTAGCCTTACTTAAATCATCATTGATCACACATTTGGCTTTTTCGAATTGATCAACATTTCTTTTTTTTTCCTGAGTTCACATGCGGACTTCCTTAGTCTTCGTCTTACATCGGATACTTGGATTTGCGAGCTTTCTAAAACTTTTATTCAATCGCCATTCGATATGGGTATACTTTCAAGTCCTCCCTGGAATGCTATTATAGATGATATAATCACTTTGCTTTATCTTGAACCTTCAGTTCTTGAAAATATTCTTCTTACTAGCATGTACCAATTACTTTCTGTTCCTCTTGTTTATTGAGAAGGGCGTATTCATCTAGATAAAATCTCGTACATGTCTGTAGTAACATCACGCTAATTCTACTAAACTTTCGATTCCTGCTAATGCCATCACTTCCTTCAACTTGCTAACTACTTTGATTTCGGATCTGAACATCATGTTAGAGCTTGACTCAATCTAATTGGAATCGATCTCCATTTAACTAGCCATTAGTTGGTAAAGTTGATCAATTAACTCTTTTAACTGATCACTTAAACCAAGTGCTGACTAGATAACTGGAATCAAAGACCAATTATATAAAGTCGGTTTGGGCATATTAACTTTCTCAAGATCCGAGATTGTAGTTACTTGGAATACTGAAGAGAACGATAATATACTTCTTTATCCTTACATGTAGGGTAATTTCTGAAAATTTGGGCAGCACTTACCCTATATCATTGACTACCAGTCGGACTCAAGTCGACACCATCAATCAACCAAATCTTCCACAATCATATCCATCCACTTCCATCAACCAAATTCATCCATTCACCATATTTCAAACTATATCATTCTGACCAGCATTTGTATGATTAATTGGCATAACATATATCTTTTTGGAAATGGGACCAAGGTCTTAAACCAACAATGATTAATATAACCATACTTTTTTCAGTTCTTTCAGAATATTATAAAATTTTATTTCGCAAGTCTTTTAACTTACCTCTTACCATTACTAATTGGGTATAGTCACTTTTGAGAATTATGCCGCATCCCTCAACGAACTACACCAATCCTCCTTCTTTGACGATACACACTCAATTTCATTAGTGGGTCTATTAATCTTTTAATAACCACGCAAGGTCTTAATTATCATCATTACAATCGGGTGAAACTCCATCACCAGTTCATTATTTCTTAAAAGGTCTCGCAGTCGAATCACCCTTACTTTATTTCCACTGTTGCTCCCGTATCAAACTTTTGTCACCGACCCGGTTATAGGTATTAAATTCACCATAACTTATTTACTCAAGGTAGAGAACTTCACAATTTCTTGAAAAACACGTTCAAAATTTGTTTGCACTTAAGATTTCTTTGATCTTGAATCTTTACGATAAATATCTTTCCGCGACGAAGGGATGCTTCAAATATTAATTTCCTGTATGATTCAGTGTTCAGAATTCTTTTGATCTCCGATTGTTGTCCCAACACTCGTTCGCTTTGCATACAACCTTACTTCTTTATTTTATTACTAATTTATTTGTTACGATTCGCTAACCATTCATTTCACGTCAAAATCCTCTGATTTGAAGCGCATCATATTAACGCAATCTATCATACTGATAAGATCCTCGTAACACAAACAACTGTCTAACTTGATGTCTTCGCCACATCCATGTTATCGATGAATTCCTTCTTCCTTACCCGCAGATGTCCACCATTTATTGGCTTGCAGTCGTATCTATGTTTGTTGTATGATTCCACGTGCCACACTATTTTATTTCTTTTAAAACCGTTAGAGAACATACTCTATGCAAGAGGAGAGTTTGCGAATATGACTTTGATTGAAAACTGAATAAGGAATAACAACGCCACAAACAATTGGGAGAATTTGTAATTCAGTAAATTGATGGAAGAAGAATAAGTGAAGATTTAGATGTGAATGAGACAACCATATTTGTATTCAAGATGGCTAGTCTTTCATACTATATGGCATACAACACATGATTAGGTGGCGTCCCACCCGACTCTTCATCATTTCGACAAAGCGTCATATCACAACACTGTTTGTCTCAATCAAGGATCGGTAATTTGAGAAGAGAAATAATTCAGAAGGAATACAATAAATTTTCTTTCGTCTTCGCCTCATATGATTTATCCACAGAAGAAACTCATATGTATTCAAAAATCAAGAAGAGCATATGTTATCGTATTAAGAGAAGGAATGTCGATGTTGATCACCTTCCACACTTCACCTACGTATTCCTTCAGAAACCAGTTGAATGAGAGGTTCACAGTTTAGGTCACATTATAATTTCGAAATGTCGTCTGGAAATGCCTCCATATTAAATGCTTTAATGATTTGATCGTAATCGCATCCCTACGAAATTTATAATTATTACTTCCGACTTCTTCTATGCCACGTAGAATGACAATCGATCCCGCCACACTTCAACTTTGTCGATTAGGAATATTATCCTTTGCCAATTGTCTAAAAGAGTCTTCTATTTCCTTCAATCATCCTTTGTCCGTTTGAATTATAAATCTTGTTAAATTTTAATAATTTCATGAATTGGGTAAATAATATTTTAACATGTTCATTCAATTGTTGGTATTATTTAAACAAAGATTACTCTCGTCTTTCATGAAAACTTTAAACTTTCTCCCTTCTGGGGGGGTATCTACTAAGTCCTTCGGACTAACAACACTAAGTCTATATCCATTCTTCTTATGTTTATAATAACAAGAACTTAAGTAGTAATTCGATAACCAAATTGTAAAACTCGTTTCATGCAAAAATCTTCTGAAAGTTGATTAAGAAAATCTTCTCCGAAATCTCATTTTAAAATTTTGGAAAATCAAATATTTGGTCGTCATTACTATATAAGTTACTTGCCATTCTCTTGATCCGCTAATGAAATATCTAGTTAAAGGGATGCCCATATAAGGGTCTCTTCATTCTGGTACATCTTCTACTTTTCCTTGGATTCTGCTCGCACTTATTAGTCGGTGAAGTTTCATTTACTATTGTATATCATTTATTCGCAATTCTACCGCAATGCTGACATCTGGTACTATATCTGACATTCTTGCCATCGTTCTTGATGCTATGCTTACAACCACGCAGGCGATTCGACGTTCTATCTATAGATAGGGTCGCATCTTCTCGCTAGCCTTACCTATACCTGGTAAGGTAAATATCATTCTTCGTGCAGCGCCCGATATGTGTTAAGAATCTTTTCGCAATGGTGGTGCCTTTGCAGCTTGCAACTTTGGCCCTTCATCAGCTTCCATCAACTCGTTGCCTCCAGCGTGGAGCTCGTTTTATTACCTAATTCTAAGTTAAATCGTACCAAAGCTCACCTAGCCTCTCTTTCACAAGTTCTCACAATAATCGATCGCATTTTCTTTAAAACCGCATGAAACGTAGGGTAACATATCTAGTCTCCGTTGATCTATCAATTCCTCATTACTATAGGATCGGAGAAATCAATATACCTACAGCGTTGCGATATTCTCCTTACACTTCCCTCAACAATTCTGGCTTGCCAATTCCGTATCGGACCTGCTAATCCTCATTCCCACTCAATTCGAACTTAAAATGAGTATGCCTAGGGTCTTTCCTATCTCATACCCAAATCCGGGGTCAGGATTGGCTGTCACTTGAGAACTAAACATGAAACATATTAGACATGACATCTCAAATATATTCAACAATCTCCCCTGTGACACCCTCACAATCAGGGGCCTAGATTGTGGAGTCACCATGCTACAAATTACAATAATATAAAACAAAATCATAAACATAATGCCATGGCCCCTTGCACTGCTACATGATCTAAAACTGTTAGGAATATGTGTATTAGTTTGATGATAAGTTAAACAAAATAATTAAGTAGAAATCTAGTGTTTATAGCCTCAACGGATAAGACCATCTTGGCTATCCGTTGAAGGAGTAGCTTTAATTAGCAATAAGTTTAGTATTCTAGCACATTTCATTCTCTGGATTCAAGTTGTAATTCTTAGATGTTGTAGGAAATTATCAGTCATGTTGACTACTAGTGGATATGCAAATAGGAGGGCTAATTATAAATATTCCGTACCTTGTAATTTTGTATAAGTGAAGAAGTATCAACTGTTATTGAAGACCTTGAACGGATAAGAAACAAAGCTTCAACGGATGTCTTTAAAGCTTCAACGGATAATATCCATCAATGGATAAGTGCTTTAACGGATAAGACTTCAACTGCTAATGTATCAATAGATAAAGCTTCAACGGATAAAGCCTCAACAAGTAAGGCATCAACGGATGAAAGCTTCAACGGATGCTTAGTTCAATAGCAGTTGATAGTGACAATTCATAAGCTGACAGAGGCACATGGGATGACAGAGACAAACTGGAATGTGGCAGCCTCTAGGAGGAATCAAGAAAATGCAGCATTTCCATTCTGGTACAAATAAGGGAGTATTCAAAGATTAACAGCTAAACCTAAATTGCATTGGATAGAAAAATGAAGAAGAAACATGTGAAGAGCCTTTTTAATTGTATTTTACAGTTTTGTCTTCACTTGTAAACTTGGTGATATATAAACCAAGTAGCAGCTAGTAATTAGGTGTGAATTTTCAAGAGCTGTTTAGAAAAATCCAGAGAGAAAATCATCTAGTTTATACTAGAAAGCAGTTGTAATTTAATTCTTTGAATCACAGATTTTCTTAAATAACACATCTCTGGTGGAATAACAAATCCACCAGAAAAGTTTTTAATTTCTTTGTGTTCTTTACATTTGTGTTTGAATATATATCTGTCTGTATTAGCCTCAAGCAATTCACACACATTTGCTCACTAAAACACTTAGCCTTAGAAACTGCTCAAAACTTGAAAAAGTTTTGAGATTTACATTCAACCCCCCTTCTGTAAATCTCATTGTTAGTCCACTGGGAATAACAATTGGTATCAGAGCAAGGTCTTAACATACAAAGAGTTTAAAGATCTATTCTGCTAACATCATGAGTGCACAGAAGAATCCTCATGCTAGGAAGGATATTGGTATAAAGATTCCAGTCCTGGAAAAAGATAACTATCATCACTGGAAAGTGATGATGCATTTACATCTTCTTTCTCAAGATGAAAGCTACATCAACTGTATTGAAAATGGTCCTCACATCCCTCACAAAGTGGCCACAACTGCTACTGCAACAGTTGCTGTTGGACAGTCCATTCCCAAGCCAAAAGCAGAATGGACTATTGAAGAAATGGAAGAAATCCGCAAGGACAAGAAAGCCATGAACATTTTGTTTAATGGCTTAGATCAAGATATGTTTGACAATGTCATCAATAGCCAAACTGTAAAGGAAGTTTGGGATACTGTACAAATCATCTGTGAAGGTACTGAGCAGGTTAGAGAGAACAAGATGCAACTTCTTATTCAACAGTATGAATATTTTCACTTTGAAGAAGGAGAATCATTAAATGATACCTTCAACAGATTTCAGAAACTGTTAAATGGATTGAAGCTATATGGTAGAGTGTACCAAGTCAAGGATTCCAACTTAAAATTTCTGAGGTCTCTACCAAAGGAATGGAAGCCTATGACTGTCTCTCTAAGAAATTCTCAAGATTATAAGAACTTCACACTTGAAAGATTATATGGAATTTTGAAGACTTATGAACTTGAAATGGAGCAGGATGAGCTGCTGGAAAAGGGAAAGAGAAAAGGAGAAACAGTTGCACTTGTAGCTGACAGTGAGAAGATAGAAGCCAGGAATGAGGAGAAGACAATGCCAAGTCTCAAAATTGGCACAAGCAAATCAGAATCAAGTAAGGATAAAGAGCAAGTAGCTGAGGATGAAGAAAATTATAGTCAGGATGACTCTGATGATGTTGATGAACATCTGGCTTTTCTGTCCAGGAGGTTTGCAAAGATGAAGTTTAGGAAAAATACAAAATTCACTAAGCCAAACAAAAAACATGGTGGACAAATCCAAGTTCAAATGTTATAACTGTGGCATTAGTGGACACTTTGCAAGTGAGTGTAGGAAGCCAACCTCTGATAAGAAGAAATTTGAGCAAGTTGATTACAAAAAGAAGTATTTTGATTTGCTCAAACAAAAGGAAAGATCTTTTCTCACTCAAGATGATTGGGCAGCAGATGGAGTCAATGAAGATGATGATATGGAATATGTCAAACTAGCCCTGATGGCTAATTCTGATGAAAATGAAACTAGTTCATCAAGCAACCAGGTAATTACTACTCATCTCTCTCAGCTTTCTAAAAATGAATGCAATGAAACCATAAATGATATGTCCAATGAATTATATCATTTGCGTGTTTCCCTTAAATCACTAGCCAAAGAAAACATTAGGATCAAAGAGAATAATGTGTTTTTAAGTGATAGGAATGCTGTGTTAGAGGATCAGGTAATTGAGCTTGAAAAGATTAAACTTAAATGCTTGACTGTTGAGAGTGAACTAGAAGAAGCTGTTAAGAAAGTAGAAATTCTTTCTAAACAGTTAGAGAGTGAGCAAGAGGTAATCAAGGCCTGGAAAACATCTAGGGATGTTAGTGTTCAGATTGCCAAGGTTCAGGGAATTGAATCATTCTGTGAGGATGCCTGGAAGAAAAACAAAAAGGAGTTAGAATTAATTGATGGATTGTCAATGGACGTGGAATCAACGGATGATGAAAGTTATCCGTTGAAGGAAAAAAAAGAGCATCCGTTGAAGGCTCATCAATTAAAACAGGCAAGTAATTTCAAAAATAAAAATCTCAATAAGAAGGATGGTTCAACTTTCAAGAACTTTGTCAAAGAAGGAGCTAGCACATCCAAAGTTGCCAGTAAGGTGAATATAGGACACATGACTTTAGATCAGCTGAAAAATAGGCTTAAGTTGGTTGAGGATAAAAAGGAAACTAAAAGAAAATCTAAAAGAAATGGGAAGGTAGGGATTAATAAACATAACAATTATACACCTGATAGGTATGCTCCTAGAAAAAGCTGTGTGCATTGTAAAAGTGTTAATCATCTATTTGATAACTGCAAATCTGTTAAGAATGCTCCCATGCCTTCAAATCCCTCCATGCCTAATATGTCTATGTCACCTCTGCATGCTATGCCTGTTATGTCTCATCAGAATCCCATGCACATTTTGCAAACATGCCATATATTAATAATCCTTATTTTACTGCATTTAGTATGCCTCAAATTCCATACAATATGCCTATGTGGAATAACATGTTTGCACAATCTATGCCTTATCAAATTCAATCAAATGTGCTAAATGATTCTGTGACTAACCCTACACTTCAACCAACTACATCTGAGACCAAGGTTGACCCAAAGTTACCTAAGTCAAAAGATGCAGGAGGAATGAAGTCTAGGAAAAAGACTAACAAGGCTGGACCCAAGGAAACTTGGGTACCACAATCAACTTGATTGATTTTGTTATGTGCAGGGAAAAAGAAGGGATCTATGGTACTTGGACAGTGGCTGTTCAAGACATATGACAGGAGATTTCACCCTGCTCACAGAGTTTAAGGAGAGAGCTGGCCCTAGCATAACCTTTGGAGATGACAGCAAAGGATTCACTATGGGATATGGCTTGATTTCAAAAGAAAATGTCATCATTGATGAAGTTGCATTGGTTGATGGTCTCAAACACAACTTATTGAGCATCAGTAAACTATGTGACAGAGGGAATACTGTTTCCTTCAACTCTGAAGCCTGTATTGTCACAAGTAAGAAGGACAATAAAGTGGTTCTAACTGGATTTAGAAAAGGGAATGTGTATTTAGCTGACTTCAACTCTATAGATGCAGAATCTATTATTTGTCTTTTCAGCAAAGCAAGTCCAGTTGAAAGTTGGCTATGGCACAAGAAGCTGTCCCACTTGAATTTCAAGACAATGAATGATCTAGTCAAAAAGGACTTAGTTAGAGGAATGCCTCTAGTAGAATTCACAAGGGATGGACTGTGTGATGCTTGTCAGAAAGGAAAGCAAAAGAAAGTTCATTCAGCAAGAAGCTTGAATCTGCAATTGATGAACCATTACAACTGCTACACATGGATCTTTTTGGACCAGTCAATGTATTGTCAATTTCAAGGAAAAGATATTGCCTAGTGATTGTAGATGATTTCTCAAAGTTTTCATGGGTTTATTTTCTTGGATCAAAGGATGAAGCTAGTGAAATCATTATCAATCATATCAAGCAAGTCAACAATCATCCTGATTTCAAAGTAAGGAATATTAGGAGTGACAATGGAACTGAGTTCAAGAATTCAACCATGAAGTTGTTCTGTGAAGAAAATGGGATCATGCATGAGTTCTCAACTCCAAGGACTTCACAACAAAATGGTGTGGTGGAAAGGAAGAACAGATCACTATCTGAAGCTGCAAGGACAATGCTTGAAGAGTCAAAACTCCCAACTTACTTTTGGGCTGAGGCTGTTAACTGTGCATGTTACACTCAGAATATTTCTCTAATCAATCAGGCAAAAGGCATGACTCCCTATCAATTATTCAAGAGAAGAAAACCAACTTTAAACTTTCTGCATGTCTTTGGTTGCAAATGCTACATCTTAAGGAATCAATCTGATCACAAAGGGAAGTTTGATGCAAAGGCTGATGAATGAATATTTGTTGGTTATTCTGCTGGAAAATCATATAGGGTCTACAATCTAAGAACCAACATTGTCATGGAATCTGTGCATGTTGTGTTTGATGATAAAAAGATTGATGGACTAACAGATGAGGGACATCATGAAGGACTCAAATTTGACAATATTGAGATATAATGTGATGATAGTGAAGATGAGAATGATGAAGAAGACATCTCAAGAAGAATTCAAAATCTGCCTTTGGATAATGCACAAAATGCTGCATCCGTTGAAAGTCATAATTCAGCTTCCGTTGAAAGAAGCAATGCAGCATCCGTTGAAAGACAAAGTGCATCATCCGTTGAAGTTCATAATGAAGCATCCGTTGATCACAGTCTGTCAACGGATAATCAATTCACTTCATCAGTTGATAGAGCTCCCAATTCCTTTCAAAGGATCAACAACTCAGGGGGAGTTTCAACCAATCAACATTCTATCTCATATCATGACAATACTGAGGCAACCTCATCTAGAGCTAATCTACCACCTCAAAGGAAATGGACCAAGAATCATCCTTTTGAACTGATCATTGGTGATGCTACATCTAAAGTGCAAACTAGAAGGGCTACTCAAGATGAATGTCTGTATAGTAGCTTTCTATCACAGGAGGAACCTAAGAGAGTGGAAGAAGCTCTATTGGATCCATATTGGATTTTAGCAATGCAAGAGGAGCTAAACCAATTTGAGAGGAACAAAATATGGAAGCTGGTACCCAAGCCAAAGAACAAGAGTTCTATTGACACAAAATGGGTATTCAGAAACAAGATGGATGAAAATGGCATTGTCATAAGGAATAAAGCCAGATTGGTTGCTAAAGGCTATTCTCAACAAGAGGGAATAGATTTTGATGAAACATTTTCTCCAGTTGCCAGACTTGAAGCCATCAGAATCTTTCTAGCCTATGCAGCCCATGCCAATTTCAAAGTCTATCAAATGGATGTCAAGAGTGCATTTCTAAATGGGGAATTGGAGGAAGAAGTTTATGTAAGCCAACCTCCAGGATTTGAAGATCCAAACTTTCCAGACTATGTGTATTATCTGTTGAAAGCACTCTATGGACTAAAGCAAGCACCTAGAGCCTGGTATGAGACTTTGTCAAAATTTCTTCTAGATAATCACTTCACAAGAGGTACTGTTGACAAAACTCTTTTCTTTAGAAATGTTAATGGCTCTACAATACTTGTTCAAATTTATGTAGATGATATTATATTTGGATCTACAGATGATAAACTTTGTAAAAGGTTTGCTAAGTTAATGCAAAGTAAATATGAAATGAGCATGATGGGAGAGCTAACTTATTTTCTTGGTTTACAAGTTAAACAAGTTAGTGATGGAATTTTCATTAGTCAAACTAAATATATTTATGATCTTTTAAAGAAGTTTGACTTAATGGACTGTTCATCTGCAAAAACTCCCATGGCCACTGCCACCAAGCTTGAATTAAACAAGGCTGAAAAGTCTGTGGACATTTCAAGTTATAGAGGCATGGCTGGCTCACTTTTATATTTAACTGCTAGTAGACCTGATATAATGTTTTCTACATGTTTCTGTGCTAGATTTCAAGCTGACCCTAAAGAATCTCATTTAGTGGCTATTAAAAGAATCTTCAGATATCTCAAAGGGACTTCAAATCTAGGAATTTGGTACCCTAGAGAGTCTGGTTTTGATCTAATCGGCTACTCAGATGCAGATTATGCAGGCTGCAAAATAGACAGGAAAAGCACAACAGGCACCTGTCAATTTCTAGGGAACAAGCTTGTGTCATGGTTCAGCAAGAAGCAAAATTCTGTTTCTACATCAACAGCTGAAGCTGAGTACATTGCTGCTGGTAGTTGTTGTGCACATATACTATGGATGAGGAATCAACTATTTGACTATGGACTAACTGTTGACAAAATTCCTATATTCTGTGACAACATAAGTGCCATTGCCATTACTGAAAATCCAGTGCGGCACTCAAGAACCAAGCACATTGACATCAAGTACCACTTCATTAGGGAACATGTGATGAAAGGTACAGTGGAACTTCATTTTGTTCCAAGTGAAAAGCAGATTGCAGACATATTCACCAAGCCACTTGATGAATCAACATTCACAAGATTAGTAAGTGAGCTAGGTATGCTTAATTATTCATAAATTTATGTCCTCTTTATAATCTGCCTTGAAGCCTGAAATGAATTTGCTGCAAGAACAAAGTTGGCTTTAAGTAAAAATTATTCTATCAATGGATATTCCCTATCCGTTGAAAGCCAAAATTGTTCTATCAATGGATGTTCATTATCCGTTGAAAGATAAATACATTTCTGGTAATTTTATCCCTCAACGGATAAAATAGTGTTGATCATCAACAGATAACTATTTACCTTATCCGTTAAAGTGTCACATCAGTTACTTTAAGTGAGTCACAGCCGTTGATTCTTTTACTTAACCGTACAGATATACACTGTTGTATGTATTTGTATTAAAGGCAGTTGTATGTAACCGGCTGTAATTTATTTAAAAGTATCATTTAATCATTTTATTTACGTTTTAATTCAAGAAAGTATAAAAGCCCATTGAATTCTTATTTTCACTTTACGCTTTCTTGCAATTTTTATTCTCCTTCTCTCCCAAAACTCTCAAGTTTTTCTCTGCAACCTCTACTCACAACAATGGCACCAGTAGTCAAAATTATGTCTCAGTCTGGATTTGTTTATGAAAAGAACAATTTCGTAGCCTTGGTTGAAAAGAATGAAGCCCATTCTGATTATCACAAGATGATGGACTTCATCAAAAACTGCAAACTAAGCTATGCAATGCTGGAAGCCCCAACCATTTACTGTGAGGTAATTGAGGAGATTTGGACAACTGCAGAGTTCAACTCCACAGATATGACTATTGCCTTCTCTCTCAAAGGTAAGGATTATTGCATTAACTGTGATGATATACAGTCTTGCTTTATGTTGCCTGAGAATAATGCCATGACACCACATACTGATAAAGATGTATCTGCTATGTTAGATTCCATAGGCTATGCTTTTAATTCTGCTAGTTTAAGTAGTATTAGAAGGAAGGGCCTTAGGAAAGAATGGAGTTTTCTTGGAGATGCCTTTATCAAGGTTTTCTCTGGGAAGATTAGCAATTTTGATGCCATAACTTCATCTTTTGTTAATATGCTCTGTATGCTAGTTTCTGATAGGTACTTTAATTTTAGCAACTATGTCATGCTAGAATTAGGTTCCAGGTTAGGTAACAAAGCTAATAGACCCCATAACATCTACTATGCTAGATTCTTTATGTTATTGGCTAACCATGTTGCTGAAGGGTTGGTTATATCTAATGAGAGCAATAAACTCAAATGCTGGGCTCAAGAGAAAAGGGTCCTTGCAGACCTTGTGAGAATAAACCTCAACAGCCAGGTGCCATTGGTATATTTGCCAATAATGAATGCACCACAGATAAGTGAGGTAAACACTTCTATAACTCCTACTGTTTCCAACCCCATTATTTCTTTGCCTTCTAGTGTGGCATTATAATTTGTGCCTTTGTCCCAACATGTTCCTACCAAAGCCACCAAAACTAAAATTTCAAAACACAAGTCAAAGAAAACCACCTCTGTTGTTTCCCAAAAGACAACAGTTGTAACAACTACCATAAACCCTGAAGAGAGTGAACAGGGTGTGAGTGGTGAGGGGAGGGGTGAACATCAAGAAACCCCCCAGGATAAGGTGGGAGAGGTGAGTGGTACCCCAGCCAGCCAAGCCACAGTCTCTCAAAAGACTGTGGTGGTTCAAAAGGAGTCAAACATATCCCTAGTTGCATCCTCCCAAAAGGATGCAGCTATTGAAAATAGTCCCCAACCAGGGACACAGAACAAAAGAGGGAGGGACACTGAAGCCACACATTCCCCAATCAAAGCTTTTCAAGGAAGAAGAAGGCTAAAACCCTAGTTTCCACACAGGGGGCACACACAGCACAGATACATCCACCTGCATCTTTGCCTTCTCAAATTCAGCTTGATGTGACTCCAGCAAATGTGGAGTCACAGCCCCATTCTCTCATAATAGAAACACATCAATCATCAAACTCTCCATCACCCTCTCTGGATGTGGATATGATATTCACATCAATTCCTGATTCTCCCTCCTTAAAACTCAGGGAGGAGCCCTACTCAAATCCTGATGATCATCATCTTTTAGATGATTTGTTGGATCATCAGCCAATTCTTTCAGATATAGTTGAAGAATCTGTGTCACCTCACTTAAAATCAATTCACACAGATTCAACAATTATGTCACTTTCAATATCTACATTTTTTCCTTCTTTAACGGATATCTCTCATCCGTTGACAAGTGGTTGTTCTTCGACGGATAAGCTTAACAGCAGTTATCCGTTGATACCATCAGTTTCCACTTCAACGGATACTCCCTATCCGTTGATGGTCTCTACACATATAACAGACACAATTCCAACTGTAGAAGACATGGATACTGTTCAATCACTTTTAGGTTTGAGGGAAGGGAGTGATAATTTG
Source organism: Apium graveolens (assembly GCF_009905375.1). Lineage (NCBI taxonomy): Eukaryota > Viridiplantae > Streptophyta > Magnoliopsida > Apiales > Apiaceae > Apium > Apium graveolens. Next base: position 128,531,980 of record NC_133648.1, read on the forward strand.
AGTGAGAGGCTGGGTTACTCCAGGCAAAAGGAGAGGTTGAGAGTCAACATATGCATGCTATTTCTTCCAGCATGGCAAAAGTAAGTTAGGGGAGTGCCACCTTAGAAGGTGAGGGTGAGGGTGTGAGGGTGTGTGTGAGCCAGGGGGAGCCCCTGATGCAAGAAAATAGAGAAAATTAGAGAAAGGAAGGTACAGAAGCTATAAGGGTGGATCCAGCCATTGTTAGTGAGTCAATGATTGTGGATGATGCAGAAAAGGAAAGACAATTTCAGCAACATTACAAAGCTGTAATTGATAACATTTCCTTGGATGCTAACACTTTTACTCACCCTGTTCCAGCCTATCAATTGTTGGCTGCTCAGGGCAATATGGAGGTAGAGCAGACTTTGAACATTGTACACACTTCAGAATCTCTTCTAAGAGACAAAGCTGCTGATAATAGGCTGCCTTCTTAAGCTGGTGAGCCATCTGAAGAATTTGGAGTAAATTCTAATGATGATGACTCTAATTCTTTGGATGAGAGCATGAACTTAGGGGGAGCAACAGGCCCAAGTTCTGTTCCAAATCTACCTGACTGGGCATGGGCAAAGGAATCTACACCAGGACAGTTTGGTGTAGCTTTGGTCAAGCAAGTAATGACTATACAGAAGGCCCTTCAGGAGGCTACAGATGCTGGTACAAAGGCACTTCTTCAAGCTCATCTAGACTCTCTGCATCTCTTGCAGTTGCAGCATATCAGACAGAATCTAAGTGTGGATGAACTCAAGCAGGATATTGCTGATCTGAAATCCTACAATACTGAGAAGTTGGATTCAGTCATGCCTTATGGTACTATGCAAGATTTGTTAGTGAGATTGAGGAGAGAATCTGATGCTGACAAGAGGCTGGCCAGGTTGGAAAACAGAGTTCAGATCATTGAAGACTCTATGGTCACCATTCTTCAGAATCAACAAACTCAGACAAATCTACTAATGCAGCTGGCAAAAGCACAAGGCTTGACCCCTACCCTTGATGATAACAAAAAGGGGGAGAATAAAAGGGAAGGGGAAGGAGAGCCATCAACAACAGTTCAAATATCTAAAGTGCTAATTCCTGCCATCACCACTTCTCCACCTATTCAAATCAAAGGAAAGCTTGATGGAATTGATCTAATCCAGATAGCAGCAGCTAAATTGCAAGTCAAAGAGCAAAGGAGGAAAATTTATGAAAAAGTGCAACAAATTTTTGGTTCTACAGCTTCTAAATCACAATCTGTGAAGCATAGCACAAATGTGGAATCAATTATTATGGAGCTCAAGCCAGTAAGGAGGAATAAGGTTGGAGAGACTTCTGCCAAGAATATGAAAACTATGGTTCTCAAGCCCAACAATAGATCCAATAAGGACTCTACAAAGAATCCTCTAAGCCTTGCTCAGATGAAAGAAGTGGATTTTCCTCTTCCAAAGCCTGATGAAGACAAGGTTTTGGGTGGAAGTATCATAAAGCACAAAGAGACCATGGATGTGGTTGAAAGGATGAACATGGCTATTATCTTTAGAGAGGGAAAGAGCATTTGTGTGATGCAAGGACATCCCAAATTCTCAATAGCCAAGAGGGAAGAAGCCAGAAGGTTGAAGGAAGAAGCCAAAAAGCTAAAGGCTGACAAAAGAGCACAAGCAAAGCTTGAAAAATAGCTAAAGTCAAGTCAAGCTGAAGAAAAGAAAGAAATTGAAGACAAGAGTGAAGATGTAGGTATGGGGGACATGTTTAGTGATGATGTGGGAGAAAGAAGTAAGGAAAGAGAGGAATGGCAGAAAGGGAACAGAAAGAAGGCCAATGCAAAAAGAAAGATGGTAGATGAGACTGAAGAAACCCAATCAAAATCGAAACCACTACCTTCTATTCCTGAACCCATTGTGCCTGACCCCTTCATAAACATCCATGGTGAAACAATCACTCCTAAGGAGGAACCAATTGATTGGGACACCATCAAATTGCCCACCTTCTTAACCTCTTCTCCACCATCAAAGAAGCAGAAAAGAAAAATCAAATCAACACCTCCTCCAACCTCAATCAAATTCACTCAGAAGCCTAAGCCTAAGCCACAAGCCTCTAAGGATGATTATGTTCACATTTGTGACAAAGGAATTTTCAGACATTGAACTCTATCTGGATGAGCTGGAGGAAGTAAGGGGAATAGATGCCTACAGACAGCTACCAGAAAGACTAGTGTTCAAATACAAAGGAAGTGGGGAAAGAACTTGGCCTCTCTACAGGATTCTGAATGAAGGCTACTCTACCTTGGTTAGAGTCTACTCAGCCATAAAAAGGGATTCTGGCTTTACCAGGACTGCCAAGACTGAGATTCTCAACAAGATTGCCAACATAAGGAAGACTTGGTGGGAGCCCAATGCCTTACCTAGAACATTACTCATTCAAGAAAGAGGAATTACAGTTCATAAATCACCTCATTGGTTGATGGAGTTCAGAGACAACAAAGGAGTCAGAAGATTTTATAGACTTGAAGAGTAGCTCAAGATTGCCAGTAATGAAACTCTCAAGGATATGCAATCTAAGTTGGACATCAATGAAGAAGATGGAGCTGAGTTTTACAGACAACTTCAACTTCAAATAGAGGAGAATAACAGGAGGCTAGGAAAGAAAACAAGGGATTAAAGGAAAAGAAATTAATCTGCTCAGGCTAAAGGAGCACCCTTGGAAACAATGTAATTCTTCAATTCCATCTCAGCATACACATTTTTGCAGCACTTTTGAATTTCTGCTTTATTACAGTTAATATGTTTATCAAGTGTTTTGTTATCATCAAGCTAAACCCAAATTTATGCCTACAATTCTAGTAGACATAAATAGGGGAGATTGTTAGGAATATTTGTATTAGTTTGATGATAAGTTAAACAAAACACTTAAGTAGAAATCTAGTGTTTGTAGCCTCAACGGATAAGACCATCTTGGCTATCCGTTGAAGGAGTAGCTTTACTTAGCAATAAGTTTAGTATTGTAGCACATTTCATTCTCTGGATTCAAGTTGTAATTCTTAGATGTTGTAGGAAATTATCAGTCATGTTGATTACTAGTGGATATGCAAATAGGAGGGCTAATTGTAAATATTTCATGCCTTGTAGTTTTGTATAAGTGAAGAAGTATCAACTGATATTGAAGACCTTCAAAGGATAAGAAACAAAGCTTCAACGGATGTCTCTAAAGCTTCAACGGATAATATCCATCAACGGATAAGTGCTTCAACGGATAAGACTTCAACTGCTAATGCATCAACGGATAAAGCTTCAACGGATAAAGCCTCAACGGATAAGGCATCAACGGATGAAAGCTTCAACGGATGCTTAGTTCAATAGCAGTTGATAGTGACAATTCATAAGCTGACAGAGGCATATGGGTTGACAGAGACAAACTGGAATGTGGTAGCCTCTCGGAGGAATCAAGAAAATGCAGCGTTTCCATTCTGGTGCAAGCAAGGGAGTATTCAAAGATTAACAGCTAAACCCAAATTGTATTGGATAGAGAAATGAAGAAGAAACATGTGAAGAGCCTTTTTAATTGTATTTTACAGTTTTGTCTTCACTTGTAAACTTGGTGATATATAAATCAAGTAGCAGCTAGTAATTAGGTGTGAATTTTCAAGAGCTGTTTAGAAAAATCCAGAGAGAAAATCATCTAGTTTGTACTAGGAAGCAGCTGTGATTTAATTCTTTGAATCACAGATTTTCTGAAATAAAACATCTCTGGTGGAACAACAAATCCACCAGAAAAGTTTTTAAGTTCTTTGTGTTCTTTACATTTATGTTTGAATATATATCTGTCTGTATTAGCCTCAAGCAATTCACACACATTTGCTCACTAAAACACTTAGCCTTAGAAATTGCTCAAAACATGAAAAAGTTTTGAGATTTACATTCAACCCCCCTTCTGTAAATCTCATTGTTAGTCCATTGGGAATAACAAATACAGGTTAAGGTATGAAACAAGATACATCTAACTACACAACATGATGCTATTACAATCTTTTCTAAATACAAAAGATAACTTCATATAGAAGCTGCCACTGATCTACCCCCTTTCTAGCTACCTGCGATGACATAGCGAATCTAACTGTGCGCGAAGGTCCAAAGTTAGCATTCTTCCTAGCTGACCTTCTAAATCCAACCATACTCGAGCTTAACTGTAAAATTTAGATAACAAAGCAACGTGAGCTACAAAAGCTCAGCAAGTAACAATAACATTAAAATAGTTAAGCTATCAGGGATCAATAGGTATCAAGGCCAACTATGATATTCAAATGGAAATCCAATATAAGGAATAAGGAAAGGAATTACAGAAAAAAAAAACCTTATCGTCAGTTCAAAATTCAAGTTTTCTTTCAAAACTCTTCATAAAATTCTTTCTAACATCTTTTCAAAAACCTTTTCAAGCAAACATTTTCTAAGGAAATCTTAATTTCAAAACATATCTTTTGATTGGAGTTTTCCCACAACGTCATAGACAATACGGGTGATCAGCCACGTAATGCCTCCCATCAGGACCTAATCGTCCTTCTGAGCTTCCATGTATATAGGGTCCCCTAAGACTAGTTCCAAAACTAGTCAGCTAGACTTATTGCCATTGCTAGCGCAACACAACCAAAAATGCTGGACCGGCGTCACTCGGCCACTTACGCCTCCAATCTATATGAATCCGTAGAAAACATTTTTGACGGAATTCCTATATCATTTATGAAAATATCTTTCAATTTTAAGCTTTACCAACCTTTTGATGAAATAAGACCTTATTGGAAAGTCTGAAATCATATTTAAGTTCATTTTTGAAACTCAGGGATATCATGTCAAGTATCAGGTATCAAAAAGAACGCAATGGGTTCAAACATTGGTATTATCAATAATGAACCAAAAGGTTCTCATAATGAATGAAATTGTGAGCTTTTGAAAATATAAAGGAAACAGGCTTATTTATCAATGGCTGAGGTATGGTATTCAAAATTTAAATCAACAGGAAGGAATATAAGTAAAAGAGAGAGAGAGCAGTTCAGGTTTCGTTACTTGCCTCTCAAAAGTATCACACTATCACAGTCCTGCCTAACCACAATCTTCACTGGATCTTAGCTTTAACTTTTTTCTTTCCTATGCTTGCGTACTCACTCTTTAACTCTACACGAGTAAGAACTCTATTTCAGAATCATTCTAAATACAGTTCGACGTTCACTTTAAACGTCTACCTTAACTACCCCTTTCGCGATACCTACATTATACTTATATATGTACTATTATTTCATATATATATATATAGCACACATATCATAAACAGGTCACATAGCACATAACACATATTGCACATATGGTCACTATCCGATCTTCAATTTCAAACTTAGGAAATAATTCCTTATTTAAAACAAAATTTTAAATTTAAAACTCTCTTGCAAATTATTTGATCATGTTTAGAAAATAAACTTTAAGTTTAAAAGAATTTGAAATCCATATTATAGTTTGACGAATTAATTGTAAGTCAAACTAAGTTGATTCGAATAACTGATCGTCATTTGATAACTTAATTCGACTAGCAACTAACCTAGTGAAACTATAATAGTATTTAAGCATCTTGAAAACGTGATCGCTTTTCGAAGATAGTCTAGTTACTCGACAAGTGAAACTACATTGGATAGCTAGCCAAACTACGGCAGATCTTTAAAAGATTTTAACGAAATTTCGGCAGCATATCCTCTGTATTTCCAACATACCAGTCGGCCATTGTCGACACCCAAACACAAGCAATCAGCCTCATATACAATCACAATACTATATTATGGTAGTATAATACTACTATACAAACTTCATCACAAACATACCATTCAACTTACTTGCTCTTTATACTATTTCAAGAATAAACAAGTAAATAATAAACAATTCTATAAAAACTAAGTACATTGACTTATAAATACTTTACACAACTAGTACATTATTATGTATACTAGTTTACAATCAAAACAGACCAAATAGCCAAACACATTTAACAACCAAGGACATAAACCAATTTCAATAAGGCACATACTAGCACACGCCATCACACAAACACACATATTCTATCATATTTACCATATTAAAGCTAGATACAAGATTACTCATCAAAATGTCATATACATAGACTCTTAAGAGTTTAAAGTATAACCCGACCATCTCGAAAGAATGTCAATTTACTCTGTTATATTCTGAGATCTTTCCAAGAGGGTAAGGCTCATTAAAAATGGATAAATAACGAATTCAGAAAATAGATAAATGTGGGCTGCCTGAACAGAGTCAGGCCCTGATCGCAGAAGTAATTTGACATTTAAGACTCCTAAATCCCAGAATATGACTCTGAGTTGTGAACACAAAATGTAGAGTTTGAAAAGATCTTTTCAGAATGGTATTCTTTAAAATTTTCTGATAAATATTTAATTTACTATAAATTTTCAAAATCTGCCTCTCAATTTTAAAAATTTTCAGGCAGGTTACAAAACCTGCAGAAATCACCTCCTTATAAGCAGAATTTCGAAAAACTTAAAGAATGAAAGTTGTAGAGAATTGAATTATATTTCTAGAGACTCTGGAATCATAACATTCTGACTTGTAATGAATTTTATACGAATTTAGCAAGAAAACAGAACCTAATACTTTGAAATCAAACCTTATATCTTTATAACTATATTAACAATCAATTTCACACAGAAAAGCCAATTAAATACATGTTTCTCTCAGCAATAACAAAACAATGACATGCATATATCAAAACTAATATACATCAAGATATCTTAGCATGCATTACTAATTTATTGCCATAATTATGTTTAGAACTTAAATTCATAAAAGAACACTACATGCAAAAGAGATTAATTAGATACAGCACTTTTTAAACAATTAGATTCACTTAAATACTCTTATCACCATCAACTACATCACATAAGTTAAGAAATCCATTATCTCATATATACATATACACAAGCCGCATATATATATATATACTTCCATGATACAAAACTTTAGTACTTTAAACCACTAAATTAACAACTATTTTCACCAAGAAACACCATATACATACACATTCTTCACATATACATACACCCGCATGTATACAACACAAATAAGACACCAATTTCCAATATGCAACTATAATCCATGACATGCAATTCGAATTAACTAACATTAACACTCTATTACTCAATAAACTCAAGTGAAATCACATGAAACTCTAGTTTCTCCCTCAACAACACCAAACTCAAATATACACACACCTATACATTCACACGGATACGAGCATGCAAAGTACAAGTTTAATGTAAAAGAAGAGAAAAGATTAGATCCTTACCTAGCAACAAAGAAAGAAGAAAAAGTTGTGTGCTTGTGTGTGTGGTTTTTGGCCGGGGAAAAGAAAACCGAGAGGAAGAGATGGTGGAGGATGATGTCTCGGGTAAAATGAGGAAAGAAAGAGGGAGGCTGATGTTTTATTTAATAAAACAAGGGTATTTTGGTAATTTCACGTATAAAAGTTTTTGTTTTAATAGTTTTCTTTTGATAAATGAATGCAAAAATGTTTCTTTAATAAAATACAAACTATTCTGAAAGTTCTGAAAGTTATAAATTTTATATTTTTAAAATGTAGAGCATGAAACTAGCTTCGCGTGCATATTTTTAAAATATTTTTCTGATGCACGGTTATTTTTGTATGAATTTTACAAGTTTGACTACGAAAAGTGCAAAAACAGTTCTTAATTCGAATTAAAAATAGGAAATAGCCCAAAATACTCACTTTCACATTATTATAAAGTTTTTAATACCAAAATAATGATTGTAGAACAATAATAAAAATTTTATTGTTTTCCAACTATTTTTCAGAAATTTAAATAAACATTTATTCACACTTTATTTTTCAATATTCACTTAAAATTTCATAAATAAATTTCCAAGCACTCTAATAATCACATAAATAAATCTCAAACATACTAATAATCACTTAAACCGCACTTTAGCATATAAATATCACATATTTTATTTTTCTAACTAACTTCTCATATTTCCATAATTCCCACTTTTCCACTTTTCAATTTCCACTTTCACATTTCACTTTCATATTTAAATTTCCGTCTTTAAATTTTATAATGCTATTATTGCATCAATAAATCCATAATTTACTTTATCACAATTCCTCTGAAATACATCAGACTGGAATAAATATATTATTATATATATATTTATTCTCTACTTTCACATAAATAGTACAGAAACAAATAATCATTATATTAAAATTTTACGGTCGTTATATTCTTCCCCCTTTAAAGGATTCTGTCCCCAGAATCAGGCCTAAATAAATAATTAGGGATACTTCTCGAGCATTTCACTCTCAAGTTCCCATGTGAACTCTTCCACAAGAGGATTTCTCCACAAAACTTTGACTAGGGACACAGATATATTCCTAAGCGCTTTTCTCTCCGATCTACCATCTTTATCGGATGTTCCTCATAAGACAAGCTAAATCCTTAAGTATCCATATTCTATTTCATGGTCTGCAATTGGAATCCTAAAGTTTAAGAACCATTACACAATATAATGTGAACATGGGGTATGTGCAGAGATAATATCATCTCAAACACGACTTATCTTTTCCTTCAAAACTTTGCGTAAATCCTGATGCACAGAATCTCGTCTGATGGTTCGTCTATACTCCAACATTTTTATATTGAAGGTAAGGAATATAAAATGCAAAATTCTCACTTGCGCCAATTCTTGATTCAAAAGTTTGTCGATGAAATACATTGTTTCAGAATAGTTGATTGGAACTAAGGTTCAATGATCAAGAAGAAAAGAATGAAAATGATAATGACATGATTGAGAACAACTATATTAGTACTTAAGATGGCCAGTCTTAGTACCATACAGTTCACAACACACATTTAGATGACGTCCCACCAAACTATTTGTCACGAAGACAAACAGCCACAGTACGTGTATTGTTTGTCTCAATCAGATGACCAACTTTCAAGGAAACAAAAGATGTTCGAAGGGAGTTGGAAGTATAGAACAGATTCTGGATAATTTTAGAAAACAATAAAAATTACACTTTAGAATGGTAGAAGAGAAATTTATCATTGGTCATTTTCATAGGTTTCTCATACACGTACTCGTATAACAACTGTAATCCATTCTTTCGTATCTCGAGAGTGGATTACACATCCAAATCAATGTAGATTTTCATACCAGATTCATTACTTCTTTTCCATCAATCACGGAAACTCACCAACATGAATATTTGCAACAATAACCTCTTTCCACGTTATTCACACTCGGAGCTTCCGAATCGCTCTTTCCTCGTAATACACTCATAGATCAAAATCTATCTAGGTTTGTTTGATGACATTAATGGTCTTCTTACATATAGAGCCCATAAGGTGATATACCAATATTCGCATTACATTTGCTACGGCATAAATCCACTAATGACGGATGTTCATCCTTAGTTTTATTTACTGTATAAGGTGTCCACTCTTAGTATATTATCCCCTGTCTGAATCATCCTTTCTTTTGAAGATGCACTCATTGACGATGAATTGTTCTCATCTACATTTTAGTGTCTACACAAACTTGGAACTTATTCCAAAGTCTTTGAGTAATTCTTTTCTATACCTTTTGCAATACACTCTGAAATCCCATACCACATGACTATTATCCTCATCTATTTGTCTTGTAGAAATGTTTCATTAACCAATTAGAAATGTACTAACTTGATTGATTTCTACCATCATTCTTGTCTTATATTAAGTCCTTTCTATATAAAGACAAAACTTCTGGCTCCTTTAATCCATACGGGTTTTCTTACTTGTTACTATACGAATAAATGTCTCCAAATCTTGGGGCACTCAAGTTTCTGTTAGTTTCAAATCATTTGCTAAATGATTTTAATTGCAAGACTTTCGCTGTTCGGTAACTATACTCAATAACCTGACCATATTGTACCAAAATGCATTCTAACCCATTATAAGAAATACCATTATAAATCGCAAGATTGTCTCGATCACCAAGTAGAACCAACATGGTTAGGACACTAACCCTTTCCTTAACAAAAAAAAAATTTCTCTCATGCTTATCTTTCTAATCAAACTTTTCCCTCCTCCTTATTGTCATTGTCACTAATGTCATTATCTTTCTTAAACAATTTCCTTATAAGAGTTGGCCATTACTAAAGTTCCTTGTTTCCGTAGATATCTCTATCATTTCCCACTTCTTTTAAATTTCAACACTTGTGGAATTTACGTTGATTCCCTCACGGCTGCCTATTTCTTTAACAACTCTAAATTTAAAAACTTCACATACAACAATTCTTTTCTTTTTCATAGGATCATCATGTCGTCCTTCCAGTGTTTGGTGTACTCACCCTTCGTATTTGAATAAATAACACATTATTAAAGCCTTATATAAATTACTGTCTCTAGCAGATTTTTCAAACTTAATTTCTACTTGATAGTAACTCCATTCTTAAATCAACCATATAGAAGTATGTTGCTCTTCCCAACAGTTCAACTCAATCATCATTTCAGTTACTTATGCTTGATTGTTTAATTGAGCTTTCCATAATCGATATACTAAGCCTTATAACTCCTTTATCCAAAATTTCTGGCAGTCCAATTGCCAGTCTTCTCATTTCAACTAGCACCACTCTGTGTAGTCTTTTGCCACTGATTTAATTCTAGGTATCGCACTAAAAATTCACTTCTCTACTATGAGATAAGCAAAGTTGCTTATCTGCAAACACACCTTGACCTCTTTAATCATGAGGATTTCTTCAATCTTGAGTATTTCTTGACGGATATTCACTACATGTGTGACACACATAGGCTTCACATCCTTGTCTTCACAATCCTTTTAACTTAGAATAAGGGTCTGAATTTTTTAACGTGCTTTTGTCCTTGAAGCATAACTTCCTCGTCATTCATAGACTTCATGTTAATATGTTTCTTCTTGTACTTATTTGTGCATCGTAATCCTATAACAAATCCATTCCTAGGGTTCTATCAAATTTTTCTTAATTTGGAAGATATCATATTCACGATGAAAGAATAATCTGTTATCTTAATGTCAAAATGTTAACATACCTGACCAACGTGAACTCTGTCCTGATCGACTACTCTTATAACCAAATTTGGTCATAACGGTTGATCTTAAATTACAGCGTTCCTATTACCACTTCCACATTTTGAACTAGATCTTTCTTAGATATAATGAAGGTCCTTACCTAAAAATTCCGATGCTCGTGATGGTCTTATGACACCTTGAAATTTTAGTTGTTTGGAGTAGTTCCTTAAAATACCTTATAGAATAGCCCACCATACCACACTTGTTACAAGTAAAATCCGGATCCACTCTTACACTTATACTCGTGCATTTCTCAGTAAAGTAATCCATTTTATTTTCTTCAACTTTATCTATATTTATTTTCTTCCCTAGATCACTTAATTTCTTCTTTTATAATCACAGCCTTATAAACCACTGCTCACATAAGTTCGAAGTTCAAATACAGCCATCCATCTTCTAACCTGCTGCTTAATCCGATGCTTGAAGCTCTTGGCTCTTTCTACATCCTTAAAAGCCTATTTCTGACACCATTTATGTTAAATCAGTAATCTTGGGCTTATAACCGCTTTGCTTATATTTTCTTTTTTTCAACTTCAAAGTTTTACCCCCAAGTGCTCCTTCATACAGTCTTGTGTATCCTTTACTAGAAACGGCTCCGTAAATCTCTACCATGTCATCGTACTTTCTCTTTCCATTTCTCTAACTGATTTCCACTAGAAACCAACTTGAAAACTCTGTCTTTTGGTCTTCACCAACTTTAACCATGCCAAAAGTTTTATCTATTTACTTAAGCCAAACTCTGGCTTTGGTCAGTTCCACAGTTTCCTGAGCCTATGGGAATTTGGCATCTTATGAGGATATAAAACTTACCACTTACGGCTTGACGCTGTTATTATTGTTGTGTCAAAGCAGCAGTTATTGTCAGACTGGTTAGAAAATTTGGGTTATGGTAGGGTCAGTTTGACTTCAAACTTCCAGTGTTATAGGTTTGAGAAATTGGCTTGAGAGCGATATCCTCTTGACGAGTAAACAAGCAACTTACTAAGCAATATGCTACATGCTTAAGAAACCATGTAATTTCTATCCTTGTAAAAGGATTTAATTCTATCTTTTTAGTACAATAAAGAGATTTAACTCATGCAGCCTTATTACCCTATAAGTTGCTCGCTTTCCTCAAGGAAATAACAAGGTATGGTTTATTGGTAATAAAACAATTTTGGAATGTTAAGGTGGGTATATAAAAGTTGTATATGGAGGAAATAGTAAGGTGTTCAACAAATATGAAAAAAAGGGCGTACATCTGTAAAGGTAAAAGTTATGGTTCCAACACTTGAGTTCAAAAATAACAGGAGAGAAAACAGCAGTCTGACGATTAGTCAAAGGGGTAAAATAATGGGAAAAACAACCCCAACTGTCACAAGCTGCTAGACAATAACAAGGAAATTATCGAAATCAATGGTGACCTACACATCTGAAAAGATTAACTTAGAACCGTCTGATACTGACGTAAAATAGTATCTAAACAAGTTCTACTAATTGAGCTGAGTACCACGCCAACAACTTCTTTTCCCAATAGCTTAATATCTCCTTTGTCGAGCAATTCTTAACACAGTCCACATCCATCTTTCCAACTTCATCAGTCTCCCAGTCCTTTCCCAAGAAGTGTAAATAGATGATCCTTCCCGAAGACGACCACATGCCATCTCTTCTAGACGTTCAATCCTAGATACCCACTCACTTTCAGAAATGTCTACCCGTTGCCTAGTCTCATTAGTCATCTGATCAACTAAGGATCTTAATTCTGAACCTTTGTCCAAACACCATTTCTCGGTCGCGTGATAGCTCCGCATAAATGCAGTAGGGAATTTGTGGAACTAGAATTATCACAGGGGCCGAAACAGGTTCCATAGCTTGTAAGACAAGAGTCCCGATAGTCGATCTGACCGGCTGCCACACAATTTCTTCCTCAAAATCAATCTCAGATTCGTACTCATGACTAGACGCTAAGGCTGAAGGGTCAGTAGGAGAAGTCCTATCCGATTCATCATCACTGATGCTGCTATCCGACATCTGCGATAATATAGGTATGCAAGGTGAAACGAAAAAGGTTATCTAAAATTCTAACGCCATCGTATCGTAGAGATCTTAAAGTCGAGACTATATCCTACAATCCCAACCCAAACTCTATATAGTTTAAAACTTAATTCCTAACTTAACATTCCTACAACCCACCTATTCCTGACTTGTTTTAGTGACCAAAACCTGTAGCTCTGATACTAAACTGTGACACCCTCACAATCAGGGGCCTAGATTATGGAGTCACCATGCTACAAATTACAATAATATAAAACAGAATCATAAACATAATGCCATGGCCCCTTGCACTGCTACAGGATCTAATACAGGTTAAGGTATGAAACAAGTTACATCTATCTACACAACATGATGCTATTACAATCTTTTTTAAATATAAAAGATAACTTCATATAGAAGCTGCCACTGATCTACCCCCTTTCTAGCTACCTGCGATGACATAGCGAATCTAACTGTGCGCGAAGGTCCAAAGTTAGCATTCTTCCTAGCTGACCTTCTAAATCCAACCATACTCGAGCTTAACTGTAAAATTTAGATAACAAAGTAACGTGAGCTACAAAAGCTCAGCAAGTAAAATTAATATTAAAACAGTTAAGCTATCAGGGATTAATAGGTATCAAGGCCAACTATGATATTCAAATGGAAATCCAATATAAGGAATAAGGAAAGGAATTATAGAAAAAAACTCCTTATCGTCAGTTCAAAATTCAAGTTTTCTTTCAAAACTCTTTATAAAATTCTTTCTAACATCTTTTCAAAAACCTTTTCAAGCAAACATTTTCTAGGGAAATCTTTATTTCAAAACATATCTTTTGATTGGAGTGTTCCCACAACGTCATAGACAATACGGGTGATCAGCCACGTAATGCCTCCCATTAGGACCTAATCGTCCTTCTGAGCTTCCATGTATATAGGGTCCCCTAAGACTAGTTCCAAAACTAGTCAGCTAGACTTATTGCCATTGCTAGCGCAACACAACCAAAAATGCTGGACCGGCGTCACTCGGCCACTTACGCCTCCAATCTATAGGAATCCGTAGAAAACATTTTTGACGGAATTCCTATATCATTTATGAAAATATCTTTCAATTTTAAGCTTTACCAACCTTTTGATGAAATAAGACCTTATTGGAAAGTCTGAAATCATATTTAAGTTCATTTTTGAAACTCAGGGATATCATGTCAAGTATCAGGTATCAAATAGAACGCAATGGGTTCAAACATAGGTATTATCAATAATGAACCAAAAGGTTCTCATAATGAATGAAATTGTGAGCATTTGAAAATATAAAGGAAACAAGCTTATTTATCAATGGATGAGATATGGTATTCAAAATTTAAATTAACAGGCAGGAATATAAGTAAAAGAGAGAGAGAGCAGTTGAGGTTTCGTTACTTGCCTCTCAAAAGTATCACACTATCACAGTCCTGCCTAACCACAATCTTCACTGGATCTTAGCTTTAACTTTTTCCTTTCCTATGCTTGCGTACTCACTCTTTAACTCTACACGAGTAAGAACTCTATTTCAGAATCATTCTAAATACAGTTCGACGTTCACTTTAAACATCTACCTTAACTACCCCTTTCGCGATACCTACATTATACTTATATATGTACTATTATTTCATATATATAACACACATATCATAAATAGGTCACATAGCACATAACACATATTGCACATATGGTCACTATCCGATCTTCAATTTCAAACTTAGGAAATAATTCCTTATTTGAAACCAAATTTTAAATTTAAAACTCTCTTGCAAATTATTTGATCATGTTTAGAAAATAAACTTTAAGTTTAAAAGAATTTGAAATCCATATTATAGTTTGACGAATTAATTGTAAGTCAAACTAAGTTGATTCGAATAACTGATCGTCATTTGACAACTTAATTCGACTAGCAACTAACCTAGTGAAACTATAATAGTATTTAAGCATCTTGAAAGCGTAATCGCTTTTCGAAGATAGTCTAGTTACTCGACAAGTGAAACTACATTGGATAGCTGGCCAAACTACGTTAGATCTTTAAAAGATTTTAACGAAATTTTGGCAGCATATCCTCTGTATTTCCAACATACCAGTCGACCATTGTCGACACCCAAACACAAGCAATCAGCCTCATATACAATCCCAATACTATATTATGGTAGTATAACAAGTAAATAATAAACCATTCTATAAAAACTAAGTACATTGACTTATAAATACTTTACACAACTAGTACATTATTATGGATACTAGTTTACAATCAAAACAGACCAAATAGCCAAACACATTTAACAACCAAGGACATAAACCAATTTCAATAAGGCACATACTAGCACACGCCATCACACAAACACACATATTCTATCATATTTACCATATTAAAGCTAGATACAAGATTACTCATCAAAATGTCATATACATAGACTCTTAAGAGTTTAAAGTATAACCCGACCATCTCGAAAGAATGTCAATTTACTCTGTTATATTCTGAGATCTTTCCAAGAGGGTAAGGCTCATTAAAAATGGATAAATAACGAATTCAGAAAATAGATAAATGTGGGCTGCCTGAACAGAGTCAGGCCCTGATCGCAGAAGTAATTTGACATTTAAGACTCCTAAATCCCAGAATATGACTCTGAGTTGTGAACACAAAATGTAGAGTTTGAAAAGATCTTTTCAGAATGGTATTCTTTAAAATTTTCTGATAAATATTTAATTTACTATAAATTTTCAAAATCTGCCTCTCAATTTTAAAAATTTTCAGGCAGGTTACAAAACCTGCAGAAATCACCTCCTTATAAGCAGAATTTCGAAAAACTTAAAGAATGAAAGTTGTAGAGAATTGAATTATATTTCTAGAGACTCTGGAATCATAACATTCTGACTTGTAATGAATTTTATACGAATTTAGCAAGAAAACAGAACCTAATACTTTGAAATCAAACCTTATATCTTTATAACTATATTAACAATCAATTTCACACAGAAAAGCCATTTAAACACATGTTTCTCTCAGCAACAACAAAACAATGACATGCATATATCAAAACTAATATATATCAAGATATATTAGCATGCATTACTAATTTATTGTCATAATTATGTTTAGAACTTAAATTCATAAAAGAACACTACATGCAAATGAGATTAATTACATACAACACTTTTTAAACAATTAGATTCACTTAAACACTCTTATCACCATCAACTACATCACATAAGTCAAGAAATCCATTCTCTCATATATACATATACACAAGCCGCATATATATATATATATATATATATATATATATTTCCATGATACAAAACTTTAGTACTTTAAACCACTAAATTAACAACTATTTTCACCAAGAAATACCATATACATACACATTCTTAACATATACATACACCAGCATGTATACAACACATATAAGACACCAATTTCCAATATGCAACTATAATCCATGACATGCAATTCGAATTAACTAACACTAACACTCTATTACTCAATAAACTTAAGTGAAATCACATGAAACTCTAGTTTCTCCCTCAACAACACCAAACTCAAATATACACACACCTATACATTCATACGGATACCAGCATGCAAAGTACAAGTTTAATGTAAAAGAAGAGAAAAGATTAGATCCTTACCTAGAAACAAAGGAAGAAGAAAAAGTTATGTGCTTGTGTGTGTGGTTTTTGGCCGGGGAAAAGAAAACCTAGAGGAAGAGATGGGGGAGGATGATGTCTCGGGTAAAATGAGGAAAGAAAGAGGGAGGCTGATGTTTTATTTAATAAAACAAGGGTATTTTGGTAATTTCACGATTACAAGATTTTGTTTTAATAGTTTTCATTTGATAAATGAATGGAAAAATGTTTCTTTAATAAAATACAAACTGTTCTGAAAGTTCTGAAAGTTATAAATTTTATATTTTTAAAATGTAGAGCACGAAATTAGCTTCGCGTGCATATTTTTAAAATATTTTTCTGATGCACGGTTATTTTTGTATGAATTTTACAAGTTTGACTACGAAAAGTGCAAAAACAGTTCTTAATTCGAATTAAAAATAGGAAATAGCCCAAAATACTCACTTTCACATTATTATAAAGTTTTTAATACCAAAATAATGATTATAGAACAATAATAAAAGTTTTATTTTTTTCCAACTATTTTTCAGAAATTTAAATAAACATTTATTCACACTTTATTTTTCAATATTCACTTAAAATTTCATAAATAAATTTTCAAGCACTCTAATAATCACATAAATAAATTTCAAACATACTAATAATCACTTAAACCATACTTTAGCATATAAATATCACATATTTTATTTTTCTAACTAACTTCTCATATTTCCATAATTCCCACTTTTCCACTTTTCAATTTCCACTTTCACATTTCACTTTCACATTTAAATTTCCGTCATTAAATTTTATAATGCTATTATAGCATCAATAAATCCACAATTCACTTTATCACAATTCCTCTGAAATACATCAGACTGGAATAAATATATTATTATATATATTTATTCTCTACTTTCACATAAATAGCACATAAACAAATAATCATTATATTAAAATTTTACGGTCGTTACATCCCCCAACTAGTAAATTATGCAAGAATGTACAAGTTAATAGATTTGATGATGTCAAAAATATTTAAGTTCAAATGCAATAAGAGTTTGACTAAACAAATAATTACAACTTACAAAACATCCAGCTTTACCAGCATCACTGAATCAATCTGAATCAATAATGATTCTTAACAAAATCTCTTATCAGATTATCTTCATCTTTCTTCAGAACTTCAGCTAACTGTGCTTTGACCTGCATCAGTTCTTCTTCTTTACTATCACCAATTTGATAAATGGTAGTTCTGAGAGCTTGAATTGATGTTCTTTCAAGTCCATCACCAAGTCTGATAACCTTAGAATGTGAAGAGTTTTCATTATAACATAAGCATCTTCCTTTCAGAATAACTTCCACCTTAACAGAATTCTTCAGCATAGGAATTTCTCTTCCATCACCTTCAGTAATCATTGGACTGTAATGAGAAGTCTTTATGCCAGAGATTCTGAATAGATCTCTTATAGCCTTCAAAATATATTTTGACCATCTTCTTGTAACATCAGATTTTACTTCCAGAAGATAATGAATATGTTGAAGCTCTCTGATAGACTTCTTTAATACATCAGAATTAGCTAATCTATAAGTCCTTCCATCATTGAGAAATAAGATCAATTTCTCTTTTAGATTCTCCTTATCATGAGCATCTATCACAACTTGAGCAGACAACACCTTGTCAAGGTGTCTTTGTTTGATTTGTTCATATGGCTTGTCTGTCAATATGAAAGGATCTTTTAGAGTAACCTCTACTCCTGTTTGAATCTTCTCTTCGTCAGAACCTAATCCAGCTGTATCTCTAGGTTGCTTGGATCTCAACCCAAATGTAGCAAGTTGACTCATCATGAGATTGGATTTTGGTTCCACTGGAGTAGCTTTCTTCCATAACAGCTTCTTCTTATCAACAATTGTCATTTTGTCTAAATCAACTTGATCAGAATTTATTGTTTCTTCTGTAGCTTGCTGTCCTTTATTCTGAACAACTTGAGCAGTGTCAGAGGTTATTTTAGAATCTTCACTTATCTTTCTTCTTTTCAGAATTTGAACGGTTTCATCTTCTATCAAATCATCATCATGCAATGTAGTTTGATAGACTAGAATGAAAGAATTTTCCTTTTTCTTTAAAGGTTCACCAACCTTTTCTTTTCCTTTTGATTTAGAATCAATCTCAATTTGTGATCTTGTTTTTGCTTTAGATGCCTCAGTGATTGATTTCTCCTTGATCACAATGCCTTTCTCCTTAGGCCTCAGTGATTGATTTCTCTTTGCATCAGAAGCTTTAGACTTAGGATTTGTCTTCTCAACAACAAATCTAGCTTCTTCCTCCTTGAGAGTTTCAAAATCCATTCCTGGATTGTGTTTCAGAAATAATCTTCTTGCTATCTCCTCATCAAGTGTCTGGATTTTAGGATCTTTGTAATAAACAGTAGTCTGCTTCCCCTTTAACTTCAGAGTTTGCAAAAACCTCTGAGAGTCTTCAGATCCTGACTGAATCAGAATATCAGATTTGACATCAGACTTTACTTATCACCACTTGACTTCAGTCTTTAAGCATTCACAACATCAGAACTTGACTTATTCTGAATAGAATATTTTCCTTGAACTTTTCTTTGACCTCTGCTCTTTTCAGAGTTTCCCTGGTCATCACTTTCATCATCCTTTTTCTTTAGTTCTTGAGTAGGTGAGCATTTGGACTTAACTACCTTCTCCCCCTTTTTGGCATCATCGGGAAGTAAGAGAGAAAGAAGAAGTTCAACTGAAGATTGGATTTCATCCAATTGAGCTTTTTGAGAAGCTTGATTAACTAGAACCTCAGCAATTTGGGCCTGTTGCTTCTCTTGAAATTTCTCAATGGCTACAACTTTCTCAGAAATAGGTCTGATATACCTGTTCTTGTCAAGCTTGAGCACTTGATCTAGCTTATCAACTTGTTCTCTGAGTGTATCAACCTTTTCATGAGTAGCAGTATGTAGACCTTAAAGATGTTTTGTAGATAGAGTTGTAATCTTGAGTTGTATCTTGAAATCAGCATTTGTAAGCAACTCATCAGCTTTTGCAATATGCTCTATCAGAATTTTAGAACATGGAATAAAATCAGATTGATTCCACTCCTCGGTCCACTCAACACCTCTGTGAGTATCCTCCTAAGGAATAGGTGCTTCCTTTTCAACAAAATTTCTTCACCAATTCTTCCTTGCCCAGAATAGGTACTAGAGTCTCAGCAAAAACACTGTCATCAGAACTTGAGGAAGACTCATTGTGTTCTGATATCTCAACAGTGTGTGAAGCAACTGGAGATTCAAGAATAACATTATCTAAATTCTGATCAGCAGAATTTATCTCTAGAGCTGGTGTCTTTGATGTAGATGGAGCTTCCAGATAAAGAACTTCAGGTATATTCACATTATGAATATCTATTTCAGAATTATCAGTCTGTTCTTTAGCATCATCTGTAGCTTTAATTGGAGAAACACGAGGAGTAACAACTGTGTTGGAAACAGTTTCTTTGGCTTGAGCTGGAAGGGCTTCAATGATAATTGGTTCCTGTGAGATCAGAGATTCCTGATCCCCTTCCTCAGCTTCTTCAGTATCTTCTGAGATAGCTTTATCCAAATACCTCCTTGCCTTCATTTTCTTCAATCTCCTTGCCAATGAAGGAGTTGCTTCAGCAGCATCATAATATACAAATTTCCTTTTCAAAGTATCAGAACTTTGAGCTGCTTTTACTTTCTGAGAAGTAACATTCTCAGCTTCATTTATCACAGGTTCAGATGCATGAACCCGTGCTTCAAATGTGTCCTCTTCACTCTCAGACTCATCTCTGAGAATCATCTTCCTTCGCTTTTGTGGAGGTTGAGGAACAGACTGTGTCCTCTTAGAAGGTTTGGAAGATAAGGGTCTGGTTGTTTGTGCTGATGGTTGAGAAGTCTGAGGTGTTTGTGTAGAGGTGGTAGGTGCTGATGGTTGAGGTTCTGATGGTTGGACTTCAGATATAGTGCAGTGTATTTAACTGGATCATAGGTTATTAAGGCTTGTTTGACAGATAAAGGTATTTGGAGGGGTCTTAACACAGCCTTCTTATTATCAGTAGATAATAAGTCATTAAAAGCTCTTTTGGCTAATTTGAATGATGGAATTAATTCATGAGCTAATTGGGGCTTATCATCACAATAAAAGCTATAAATAAGCTGACAGAATCTAGCAAAATAGACAGTATTTCTATCTTCTGTCATTCTATCCCCAATGAAACCTAGAACACCACTTGCATAATCAAAATCAGTTTGATTAATGAGAGCATACCCGATTTGTTGACTAAATATTGGGATTGCATTAAAGTTAGAACATTTGTTTGCAAAAGCCTTGGTAATACAGTCGAAGAAGAAACTCCATTCCCTACTTATGTAAGATCTCTTCAACTGACCCAGCTTTGCCAATGTCCTCTCATACCCCAGACTGGCCATCATGTTTTGAAGAACTGGCTCCTCAACAGTAGAATAAACACAGTTCTCAGGCAACTGCAGTGCTTGTCGAACCGTGGCCAATGTCACGACATGCTCATCCTCCCCTGATGAAAAGATAATACTTGGGGACCCTTGAGCACCACCATCATCATATACTCAGCTTCTCCAGAACTCCAGCACTTGAGTACCAGAGACTGTATTAGGTTGGGTTAAAGCGTACCCAGTATCAGAACTAGTAAGAAAGTCCTGAATAAAGTGAAGTTCTGATGGAGCTTCAGCCTTGCTAAGACTAGCAGAGTAGTTATTAGGAACAAACTTAGCCCCATTGTAAATTACATCTTTTGGTGCCATCTCTGTAAGAAATTAAGTGAGTAAGAGAATGTGTGCAAAGTGTTTGTGAAAAGTCCTGAGAGAAAAAAAACTTCAGAAAATAAGAGAGAGAGAGAGAGAGAGAGAAAGTAAAAGAGATTTAGAATTGAAAAGTAAGTAAAAGATTAGAAAATCTTTTATCTCTCATATATATACTCTCTCCACTCAACAGTTGTATTTTTGAAGCATGGGATACACTTTACACCTGGCACCATGTGAACAGTCAATAAACGGTTAAATCAGGAGTTAATGGGCACGTAAAATATGCAATAATTACCGTGCACATGCAGTTTTTCAGGACATACACGTTAACCACTAACCCATAATGATTATGACCATTTTATTTCACCCAAATTATTCTGATTTAAATATGACTATTTCAGATTTTATCACAAATAAGTCAAGTAAAGAAAAATGTCACGTAAGCATCAAAGATTCCATCAGGATTTAATATCAGAACTTAACTTATACGAGATTTTAACAGTCATCAGAATATGGCTTCTGTACTCAACAAGTGAATATCTTTTTCTGTGATTCGTCATACAAATACTGACTTGTTTTCTTCAGAGTTTAATCATCAGAACTTCCATCAGAACTTGTCCTCAGAAATTATGCAACTGACACTTAAATGTTTGTCAAAAACAACTTAATCACCACAGTAATTTTCATCATTCATATGGAGTGATAGTGTGTGCATTCAGCAAGACATCAGATAAAGATTAAAGTCTGATAAACTTCAGTATATCTTAGAAATAAGGCATAACTCAGAAAAATGCTTAAAATCTGTCATCAGTCATGATGTCTACTATAGAAAAAATTTATGCATGGTCCACCTCAACTGTTTGTGCTCATTTTATGCATCTTTTGAAATTCCTTTTTACAGTGGCTTCTCAGTGGAAGTGAGTCACGACTGCTTATCAGAATTTATAATGTTATCAGAGTATTTCTCCAGTAATCATAGAGTGTGAAAAGTCACCAAGAAAAATTTTGCTTTTCTAATGAATATTACTTAATACCAGCAATGCACTTGGGTCTTCCCTTCCACATTTTTAATCTAGATCTCAAAGGAGTACCTGATTTTTATTCTTTTCTTTTCTTTTCTTTTGATAAGTGAGGCTTATCAGCACTTAGTTCATTCTTAAGATTTACTGACATCAGAATTTGATAGATAAGAGACAAGAATATAGTTTGTGACTTAGTAATAAGATACACAAAGTAAACTTGACTAAGCTCAATATCAGAATCTGCTTGTGTTAATGAGTTTCCACATAAACAACTAATTCAAACATGGGATTTCTAGTATGTTAAAGACTACTAGGTCAACATCTAGCACAGTTATCCTCATTGGATTGAATAGTCACAGAACATTCAAAACACTTATCAGAGTATATAAATCCACATCAGATAATAATCACCATTTAATGAATTTCAAATTAAGCACATATTACATAGAGATAATACAATCTATAAACACTGATCATAAAGCCTGATGCATGAGAACAAAAACTAAGCAGATTTAGAGAAAGAACCTGAAACCATTCCAAGTTCATTTACCAATCTTATAAAAGTAGCTTCACATAGTGGTTTTGTGAAGATATCTGCTAGCTGTTGATCTGTTGGAATAAAATGCAATTCCACTGTACCTTCATCCACATGTTCCCTTATGAAATGGTACCTTATGCTAACTTGCTTTATCATTGAGTGTTTAACTGGATTACCTGTCATAGCAATAGTACTTTGATTATCACAGTAAATAGGGATATTAGAAAATTCTAACCCATAATCCAGTAACTGATTCTTCATCCAAAGAATCTGTGCATAACAGCTTCCTGCAACAATATATTCTACTTCTGCAGTTGATGTGGAAATTGACTTTTGTTTCTTGCTAAACCAAGAAACCAATCTGCCTCCAAGAAATTGGCAGCTTCCACTACTGCTTTTCCTGTCAATTTTGCATCCTGCAAAATCTGCATCTGAGTAACAAATTAACTTAAAATCAGATTCCCTAGGATACCATAATCCTAGATTAGCTGTACCCTTAAGGTACTTCAAAATTCTTTTCACAGCTATTAAGTGAGGTTCTCTTGGATCAGCCTGAAATCTTGCACAAAGACAGGTAGCATACATGATATCAGGTCTACAAGCAGTTTAGATAGCGTAAAGAGCCAATCATACCTCTGTAGTTAGTAATATCTACTGATTTACCAGTATCCTTATCTAACTTGGTTGAAGTGGCCATGGGAGTGGATGCAGTTGAACAATCTTGCATTCCAAATTTCTTCAGTAGATTTCTGGTGTACTTGGATTGACAGATAAAAGTGCCTTCTTCAGTTTGCTTGATTTGAAGGCCCAGAAAATTGCTGAGTTCTCCCATCATACTCATTTGATATCTTGACTACATTAGCTTTGCAAACTTCTCACACAGTTTGGAATTATTAGAACTAAATATGATATCATCAACATATATCTGTACCAAAAGTAAGTCCTTGCCATGGTTGAGGTAGAATAAAGTCTTATCAATTGTGTCTCTGTGAAATCCACTTTCCAGAAGAAATTGAGCTAAAGTCTCATACCATGCTCTTGGAGCTTGCTTAAGGCCATAAAGTGCTTTGTCAAGCTTGTAGACATGATTGGGAAATTTAGGATCTACAAAGCCTGGAGGTTGTTCAACATATACCTCTTCTTCCAATTCTCCATTGAGAAAAGCACTTTTCACATCCATTTGAAAGACTTTAAACTTCTTGTGAGCAGCATAAGCCAAAAAGATCCTTATGGCTTCTAATCTAGTACCTAGTGCAAATGTTTCATCATAATCAATACCCTCATGTTGAGAGTAGCCCTTAGCAACCAGTCTTGCTTTATTCCTTGTAATTATGCCATCACTGTTAGTTTTGTCTCTGAACACCCATTTTATACCTACAACTGATCTGTTCTTTTGACTTAGTACTAGGGTCCAGACTTTATTTCTTTCAAATTCATTTAACTCTTCCTGCATTGCTTGCACCCAATCAGCATCTTGAAGAGCTTCTTCCACTTTCTTTGGCTCAGTATAAGATATAAAAGAATGATAGAGACATTCATTTGAAGTTGCAGTTCTAGTTCTGACACCTGCTTCAGGAACTCCAATGATTAAATCAGGTGTATGTGCTTTAGTCCACTTCCTTGCAGATGAAGTTGATCTCTAGAACTGGATCCTCCCCCATGATCCATGTTGTCTCCATCAGCATTTTCTGATGCTCCCCCTGTAGTTATGCTCTCTAAGACTTTAGAATTTGAATTTAATTTTTCAGGAGTTGAAGAATCGGAGCTTCCAGAATTATCAGAGTTTGGCTCATCAGAACTAGATGAATCAAAACTTGAAGAGCCAGTGACAGGTTCTGATGCTTCTCGAGAGTCTTGATATGTGGTAGGATCTTCAGCTTGCTCCCCCTGGACAGGTGCAATTTCCTTTGGAGTTGTTATCACAGTTTCAATGACATCAGAACTTAATCCATCAGAACTTACAGGATCAGAATTTTCAGGATCAGAATTTAAATCTTCATTCTCAAATCTCAGCTGATCATGATCATCAAAATCTTCAAGTCTAGTAATCTTCTTATCATCAAAAGAGACATTGGTAGATTCCATGACAACCCTTATTTTTCAATTGTAGACTCTGAAGGCTTTTGTGGAAAGTGGATATCCAACAAAAATTCCTTCATCATCTTTTAGATCAAATTTTGACAGCTGCTCAGGATGATTCTTAAGAATAAAACACTTGCAACCAAATACGTGAAAGTATTTCATATTTGCCTTCTTCTTCTTCACCATTTCATATGGTGTTTTTCCATGCTAGTTTATGAGTGTAGCATTTTGTGTAAAACAAGCAGTCTGCACAACTTCAGCCCGAAAATAGGTTGGTAGCTTTGCTTCATTAAGCATTGTTCGTGCAGCTTCAATGAGAGTTCTGTTCTTTCTTTCTAGAACTCCATTTTGCTGTGGAGTTCCAGGTACAGAAAATTCGTGTTTGATTTCATGATCTTTGCAGAACACTTCCATGATTGAATTCTTGAACTCAGTGCCTTTATCACTCCTTATTATTTTAACAGAATCTTTGACCATCTTATCCAGCTGTTTGACATGATCAGTTAGAGTAGATGCTATTTCAGTCTTCTTGTGCAAGAAGTACACCCATGTGTACCTTGTGAACTCATCCACTATAACCATAACATATTTCTTCTTTAAAATAGACATAACATTGACTGGACCAAATAGATCAACATGCATTAGGTGATAAGGCTCAAGAATTGATGACTCAGTTTTGCTCTTGAAGGAAGATTTTCTTTGTTTTGCCTTCTAACATGAATCACAGAGGCCATCAGGAGCAAATACTGTTTTTATAGCTCACAGAGGCCTTCTAACATTTTTCTTATCAGATTTTACAGTATCAGACTTTGCATCATGCTTTATACTAGAAGGAATT
This sequence comes from Apium graveolens, assembly GCF_009905375.1. Taxonomy (NCBI): domain Eukaryota; kingdom Viridiplantae; phylum Streptophyta; class Magnoliopsida; order Apiales; family Apiaceae; genus Apium; species Apium graveolens. The sequence continues at coordinate 128,558,085 of NC_133648.1, forward strand.
AAAGTAACTTTCTTCAAAGAAGGTTTTATCTGATAATAATCATAGTACAAACTATGATATTCCTTACAAGTATAAATGGAATGGCATATACTACCACAATGAAAACAAGGATTTTGTGGCTTAAACCTAACAGACTGACTCTTAACTCCTGACTTAGAAGGTAAGGAGTTTATATTCTTATTCTTCCAGCAAAAAGAAGTCAGATGGTTAGAGTTTCCACAGTTATAGCATTTATTTCTAGGAGCATTATGAACAGGCATATAATTGTTGCTTTTATTCACACCTTCCTTTCCATTCCTATTTTTCCTAGCCGCCTTTACCTTGTTTATACCATTAATCTCTTTCAGCTTATGTTTAAGCTGCTTCTTTGTCATTAAGCCTATGTTAACTTCAGTTGGTTTATCCTGTTCTAATTTGTCAGGAGTTGACTCTGCTATCACTTCTGTCTCAATATCTTTCATCTTTTCAGAATCAGATTTTATAGTTTTAGCTACAAATTTAACAGGATTTACCTTTGGCTTAGTAGTCTATTTAACAATAATTGGCTTAACATGTTCAGTTCCTTTTTCACTTTTCTCATCTCCATAACCTAAGCCCTCTTTCCAGTTTCCACTACTTAGTATATCTTGAGGTGCTCTGCCAGAGTTAGTCCAAGTCCTGATAATCTCTCTCTCCTTTTCTAACCCAGTTTTTAGAGATTTATTCATATTTAGCACTTCATCTCTCACATAGAAAGCATCATCTATATCCTTCTGAGTTTGATGGAATATAATTAACTCTTTTTCTAAATAATCATTCCTCTTTTTAAAGGCAAGATTTTCAGAAGTTAATCTTTCACATGTTAAAGTTTGATCTCTATAGCTAATAAACATGGTTTTAAGATATAATCTCAACTCAGTAATATCATCAGTATGAAAGGCATAAGTTGTTTGAGGTACCTTTAACTCAGCAGCATCAGAACTGCTATCAGCATTTGCCATTAAGACATAGTTTTCCTCATCTTCAGAATCTGAGGAGTCTGTCCAGCTTTTCTTCTTTATGATAAGAGCCTTGCCTTTGTCACTCTTTCCTTTCTTGCAGTCAGGAGATATGTGGCCTTTCTCACCACAGTTGTAGCATTTGACATTTGAGTAATCTCCTATGTCAGACTTTCCTCCTTTGCCTTCAGATTTTCTGAATCCCTTCTTATCAGAACTTTTACCTTTCCTGGAAAATTTCTTTCCTCTTCTGAATTTCCTGTATGCTATCTTTGTGATACCCTTCACCATAAGAGCACACAACTTCATCATCTCTTCATCATCATCTACTTCAGGTAGACTTTCAGTGTTTGAATCATCATCATCAGAACTTGATGATTCTGAATCAGACTTTATGATGAGAGCTTTTCCTTTTCCTTTCTTTATGACATCCACTTTGGGGGATTCCTCCTCTGAGTTAAGAGCAACTGTTCTTGACTTTCTCCCATGTCTCTTGCTTCTTTGATCCATCTCAAGTTCATAAGTCTTGAGAATTCCATAAATTTCATCAAGAGTAGTTTCATCAAGAGCATAGTTATCTCTTATAATAGTAGCTTTCACATCCCAACTTTCAGGAAGAGCTAAAAGGAATTTTAGATTTGAATCTTCAATATCATATTCCTTGTCCACCAGTGACAGATCATTTAAGAGTTTGACAAACCTATCATATAAGTCAGTTAATGACTCATCACTTTTTGAGTCAAAGTGCTCGTACTCTTGAGTGAGTATAGTCCTCCTGTTTTTCTTGATTGCATCAGTTCCCTGACACCTTGTCTCCAAAGCATCCCGTATCTCTTTTGCAGTCTTGCAGTGAATTACCCTGTAATAATCCCAATTTTTGGGAAATTTTTGAAACCCTTATGAATAGTGTTTTTGCTGAATGAGAAAACTTTTCATGCCACACTATGTAGGGGTTCTGATATGGATATTCTGAGATTTTATTAGTACTTTATATGGGATATAAGTGTATGTAAAGATCGTCAGAATCCAAATCCGAACACTTTGATTTTTCCCGGAAATACACTAGATACGGAAAGATTTGAGAAAAAGGTAACAGGATAAAAAGGATTTAACTTAAAGGATTATAGGAGAGGATCATAAAAGGAATATAATATATTGAGTGTAATAACCCCAATTTTTGGGAAATTTTTGAAACCCTTATGAATAGTGTTTTTGCTGAATGAGAAAATTTTTCATGCCACACTATGTAGGGGTTCTGATATGGATATTCTGAGATTTTATTAGTACTTTATATGGGATATAAGTGTATGTAAAGATCGTCAGAATCCAAATCCGAACACTTTGATTTTTCCTGGAAATACACTAGATACGGAAAGATTTGAGAAAAAGGTAACAGGATAAAAAAGATTTAAATTAAAGGATTATAGGAGAGGATCATAAAAGGAATATAATATATTGAGAAAGGTTAAGGGAACCTAAGTAATAAGATCCCGGGTATGATCCTTCAAACGATAAACGAAAACGAAAGTTAAGCGAACCGTATAACAGATCAGCGGTCATTAGGCAAACAATTAGGAAGTTAATCAAAGGGATTAGAGAGGATGATGTCACCCAACCAATGAGAAGAGGACAAGGAGGGGAGGATGACATCATGAGGATGACACAAGCATGATATGGGAAGGAAGGAGATGTGGTGGCTTTTTAACCACACAAAATCAAGGGCAACTAGGTAATTTACTAAAACAAACACAAAAATCAAACCAACCAAGCCAAGCAAATCATTTTTCATCAAAATCAAAAAGAAACCAAGGCATTGTTCTTCATGCTCTCGGCCAAAACAGAACCAGAACACTAAAAATGCTGTATCTCCTTCATTTCTCACTCAAATATTGTGTTCTATAGCTCATTGGAAAGGTATTGAGATGGCCTACAACTCTTGTTCACAAGTCTCGTCCAAATAATCATGGTAAGACCCTCATTTTTACAGTTCTTTAAATCGGACTTTTAGAAACTTCAAAGCCTAACTTTGTGTTCTTGATTTCTTTGGAAAGATCAAGCTTGTAGGAGGCTCCCTAAGGCTTCCTAGCAACTTAACACCTCCCAAGGAAGGTATAAACTTAAAACCCTAGCCTTTACTTTATTTGTTAGTAAGTTTAATGGTTGGTGTTGTGAAATGAGAAGTATGGATTGTGATTATTAGTAGTTTGGTTTGATTTGGAAGTGTTTTGGTAAATGAAGCTTGATTATAGTTCATAGGTCTTGATTGTGGTTGTTTGAGTTGAAAACCTTGGAGATTATGGACTGATGTGGTATGGTTTAGGTGAAGTTTTGTTGTATTGATGGTTATGAGTTGGTTGGTGGTTAATTGGAGTAGTTTAAACATTGGTAATCGCGTAAACATAGCTGTCGTAACGTCCGATTTTCTTTGGACTGTTTTTGTGCATAACATTAGGACCCGAGAACCCCCTGCTAGATTATGACCACTGCCATTTTTAGATAGCTCATGTTACGAGCTTCGTTTTGATATGTAGTTCGTTCGATTCCGATGCACGGTTTAGGAGAAACGACCGTTTCAAGTAACGGCGTTTTGCGAACGAAACTTTTCCCCTCGCCTTACTTTGAAACATAGGTTAAAGACCAAAAAGGGTTAATTAATGCATGAAACATTTATGGTAAGTGTGTTAGGCAGTTGGTAAGACACTCGCGATGGAATCGCCTTAAAACTCGTAAAGGTTAAATTATTAAAAATGGTGGAGCCGAGGGTACTCGAGTGACTTAAGAGAATCAGTAAGCGCAAAACGAGCGTTAGAGTCTGAGTTGGTTAGAGTATAGATTTACAAGTGACTTTGGTTTAATTCCAACTTACTTGTTGTTTATAGGTTACCAGACTCGTCCCGAGCCATTCGTAACCCCCAGTCGCTCAGGCAAGTTTTCTATCCGTTATACTGTTGTTGTGATGTATATATGTATATGCATTATCTTGCGATAGATGCATGATGTTTATATTAGCAAATGTTGCAATATATTGAAGCATGCTGCTATGGTATATATATGCATGCCTGTTTCATATTCTTTCCATATATAATTGTTGATTCAGTTGATAATACCTATGCTAGAGGATAGCGGTAACTTGCATATACCCTTAGTATAGGGACCCAAAAAGGTGGAAATATTTTCTAAACCGGGAGTCGAGGATCCCGAGTAGATTTTGTATATATGTATATATATACATATATATTTATATAAATATATGGTTATAGTTTTCAAAACTATTAATCGAATAAGGTTTATTCGATAACTTTATTTTATTTAATGAATATTATCTTGAATATTCATTCGAGGGCTTATGACTCAGCTTATTTATTTATTGAATATTATTTCGAATATTCATTCGAGGGCTTATGACTCAGCTTATTTTATTTATTGAATATTATTTGAATATTCATTTGAGGATCTATGACTCCGATTATTTGCTGAGATATATTCTTTATTTTATTAAAGAATAAGGTGTCGATAATCAAACTCACTTTTGATTATTCAAATAAAGATAGTACTTTCATATAAGTATATCTTTGGTTATTTGATACCCATTTCAAGTATAAGTTTTAATACTTCTACTTCGATTATTTTTATAAAGATTATTCTTTATGGGAATATTATTTAAATAATAATATTGAGACATTTTCTAAATATAATGGGGACTGATTTACTTCATTAAATCAGCTTTACCCCAAACATTCTTAAAAATGTTTTCGAGTCTTCAAAATGAATTTAAATGGTAGAGCGGATCCCAAAACTTGTTTTCAAATTCAAGATCTTCCATTTTAAGGGGACTTGAATACTCGCTCAAAAACCTAAGGGATCCGGCTCTGTGGTGTATTTTATATTCGCAACAAGGTTGCTGTTTTGTTAAATGAATCGATTACTTACCCAACACTCGGGAAGTAAAATTCTTGGAACAAGTTAATCCATTAACAGGCATCGCCTGGGAAATATCGGTGAGTTCTCCTTTCCAACTAGATACGACTTCTTGGTGGAGCCGTATCAACAAGTTTCTACTTGGGGAAAGGGGGAATGTGCTTTACGTTTCAGAGTCATGGATTTCATCTGAACTAGGAGTGGCGTAAGTGGTCGAGTGGCACCGGCCCAGCCTTATTATATTGGCCCAAATGGCCTGGAAGTTCCGCTAAGGCGGTCCATTCCTTAGGAGTTCAGTGTTCGGTTGACAAGTAAATCCGACAGGTTCTCCTCTACATGTAGAAAATGGTGGGGTTGTACTACTACGACTGATCATCGTTAGTGGTCTTCCTGGCGCGGCAAACTCCCGTAATGAGTTCATCATCCAATTGGATATTTCTGCAACACTACCCAGAGCACTTCGATAGAAAGGCTACGGTTGGGCGATTGTTGAGTGTTGGCAGGGTCAAGTTTTCAAAATGATATTTGCATCAAATGAAGTATCTCGTAACTTCATTTTATTTTGATGATATTTTAAAGATTTAATCTATTCAAATCTGGTCTTGTAGTCTCATGTATGTGATGAACTTTGGAAACTAATTATAACTTGAATGGTGGTAGTTCAAGTAGTATTTGGAAAAGATATAAGTATATTGGAGTATCTTGTAACTTCATCTTTTAAACTTATATCTAGTAAATGATTATCTTATGCATGACAAAGATTTTCAGAAAAACGTTGAGACAAGGTTTGATATATGAGATCACCTTGCAACGATATTTTTATACAGTTATACACTGGAACTCTGTGTGTATTATGCATGGAAGAGGACTTCCAATATTTTGAAAAGTATATATGTATATATATACTGAATATTTTGCGACTTCATCGCATTAAGATATCATCTTGGTTCATTTCTTTTGACCAAGACCTTCATGAATACTATGAGAAGGCTCATATATTGTTAATCATTATACATATTATTTTGGTGGGCTTGCTGCTCACCCTTGCTTTCTTCTTTCATCACACAACATCAGATAGACAAGATGAACCGGACCAAGCTCCCGATTCGCAAGAGGTTAGGAGACGTTCCGCAGTTTTCTAGAAGCACTGATGCCGCCATAGCTGAGGTAGGAACTACCAATAGGCTAGGCTTTCAACTTTTGATGTATCAGATTATGTATATAAATGAATTGTAATAATGGCAAAGAAATGTAAATTTATTCAGAAACCTGTTTAAGGTGTATTGGCATATAATTGTGGAATAAAACGACTTGTGATTATTTTTGGATATTCATCTCTGAGACTATAACTTGTGGTGTGTGTGTTTATTGTGGGGTAACAGTACAGAGTAGTTGATTATTTATTAAGATTGGGTGTTGTTAAGGGAAATGGAACTCGTGACAACCCGGATCCCCGACCCCGGATTTGGGGGTGTTACAGAAATGGTATCAGAGCCAAGCGTTATAAACCTCAGAGATGATGGGACGTTAAGATAATAAGTTCACTAAGATAATAAGAACTCTTGCCAAGTTCATAGTCGGACTACCTAACGTAGTACTGACAGTTAAAACCCTTATGGGAACCCTTATAAATGTAGCGATAGAAGCGTAGTTCATTATCGTATATGGTAGCGGGACTCCGAACCCTGAAGTTAAGGAACATCAACGCGATGATGTTTTATTACTAATTGGAGATCAGATTGTGGATCCAATAGAGCGTCCTAACGCAGGACCGGATGATGTTGATATTGAGGATGTAGCGGTTGAGGATGTTGTCCTAGAAGGGATAGTTGCTGAGGAGGATCCCATGGAGGATCCTGACGAGATTGGATAAAGGACCACTGATGAATTGATGACCCTGGTTGGGTCGACTACCAGAGGTAGGATTGGCCGGTCACTACCAGAGGTTCGTTCAAGTTTGTAAAGATAGTAGCCCCTTTAACGCGGCTTACTCGTAAGACTGAGAAGTTCGAATGGATAGAGAAATGCGAGAACAACTTTTAAGAACCGAAGCAAAGGTTGGTGACGTTCCCTATGTTGGCGTTGCCGGAAGGAAAATGAGATTTTGTGAAATGTAGTGACGCTTCGCATAAGGAATTAGGGTGCTTCTTATACAGCACAGCAAGGTAATCGCGTACGCGTCAAGATAATTAAGGGAATATAAAATTCGATATCCCCACCCATGAGCTTGGGCTCGTGGCAATATTTTTTCCCTAAAGATTGGAGGCACTACTTGTATGGAGAGAAGTGCAAGATTTACACAAACCATAGGAGCTCTAGTACCTTTTTACGTAGAAAGAGCTCAACATACGCCAGAGGAGGCGGTTAGAGCTAATCAAGAGTTATGATTGGGAGATTCTTTATCATTCGGGAAAAGCCAATGTGGTGGCTGATGCCCTTAGTAAAAAGGAGAGACTCAAGATGATAATGACTTTGGGAGGGTTGATAAGAGATTTTGGAAAAAAAATGGAAATAGATATGAAGGTAACCGGAGCCGGTACCGAAAAGTTGTTTGAGATTGCAATACAGCCCGAATTATTGGAAAGAAACATATTGTGCCAGTAAAAGTGATGAATGAAGGCGGAGAGCCAACAAATAGGTATGAGATTAATACCGAGAGTGATGATAAGGGAATAATGAGGTATTCCTATAGAATTTGGGTTCCAAAGGTTTAAGAGCTTAAAGATGAAATCTTAGATGAAAGCTAGTTTGAGGAATAAGAGTTAGAGCAAACCCTGAACGTGATAGTCAGGGAGGTTGCCACCAAGACAAAAGGAACCCATAACATGATGAAGTGGAAAATGAGGATTTAAATTATGTAAGATGACCCCAATTATAGGGAGTAGGAAGAAATATTTAGACTGAGGAAACAAAAGTCGAGTAAGGACAGGAGACCCGAGATGGTACCCCTATACGGCAATTCATGGACCTGTCTAAAGAGAACTTAGACTATTATCCCCAACCACCACCCTGAGGAGATAGTGCGGTGGGAAATTCTTTCATGACCTTTAAGTCGCTAAGCTCTCAGAGTTCCAAGGAACATACTGACCCAGTCGAGGCAAGAGCCTGGCTAAAGGAAATAGATGAATCATTTGAGATTCTAAATAATTGACGAACCACAAAAGACTGTTTTGTCACTTACCCTCCTAAGAGAGAGACCACCCGCTGGTGAAAGGCCAAGGAAGGCACGGAGCAAGAGATTATAATAAACTGATTTAAGTTCAGTCAATTGTTTTCAGGAAAGTACTTCCCAAGGTTATGGAGATAGTGTAAAAGCTTAAGAGCCAGAACAAAGGCAGACGAGTATGATGAATTATGAATCTAAGTTGTAAAAGTTATCAAGATTCGTTCTGAAGACACGAATCCAGAATGATGGGATGTTTGAAATCAATGCTTATGTTGTGTTGGTTCATGAAATAACGATAAGAGAAAGGAATATAAAGGCAAGAGAATTTGAGGAATGATAAGGGAGTTGGGTATGAGGAAACCCTAAAGACTCGTAGAAATAGAAATAGAAAAGTAGGTAATCGTCCGGATGAGAGTGATTCACCATGAGTTAAATTGATGGTTGAAGGTATAAGAGATACATATATTTTATCCCCTGTAAGTTGGGAAGATTCGAGGAAACCTTGAGATAATTCGAAGGATAAATAATGAGACGCGGATAGACTGAGGAGACAAGAAAGTAAGAAATTAAGAAAATTGGGTGAAGGAAGTGACCTTCAAGAAGGTAAAGTGTAAGACCGGTGGCATGATACCCAGAAAGGGAGACGTCAGATATGAAAGATATCCCAACATTGAGATGACTGTTGAGATAAATAACAAAAGTAAATAAGGAATTATTAAGAAGAAGTTCACGTTGAACATGACCAATATCTTCCAGAACATCCATGTTATCATTACCAAATCAAGAAAGAAAAGTGGATGACCATTTTTATCTTTTGGAGGCCATATGGATTGACCTCAATTTGAATAAGGATGCTATTATGAAGTTAGGTATAGACTATCGAGGTGGGAATGATTGAATAAGACACCCTTATCAGGGATATATGACTTGATTTATCCATGGAAGGATGCAGGTACCTTTTAAAGGTGGAATTAAGGATAGAACATCGGTAACTTAAAATGAATCCTAGGGGAATGCATAAAGGTTGGCATTTCACCCTTAATAGGGACAGTATGAGTTTTGACAGAATGATTGGGAAAGGGTTAAGGTAACAACAACCTTTAAGAATCAGTGGGGAAATTTTTCAGAAGTATATAGATAATAATTCTGGTATTAATAAATGGTATCTTGATATGCCCTGTATCTAGGGAATACAGGAGGAACGATTGAAGGATAACCTTAGAGGTTTTACAAGGAGAAAGGTAATATTCAAAAATTCTCAAGAATAGAAATGTTGATAAAGGAAATATGACGTAATTATAATAATGCCAAGTGGGGCACGTGTTGAACCACGAGAAAGTATGAATCGAACCAGTAAAGGTCGAAATTGTTCAGGACAATTAGGGCCCAGGATAAAAGATGTTCTAAGTATGATTGAGAATCAGTCTTGACAGTGATTAGCCTCTAAAGACTGAGGCAATAACTTATGGAAAACATCTTCACTCAAGCAGTGATAGGAAATAGGGTAGAAAATTTGTGAAAGTGGTTAAAATGAAATTGACTATAAGGAAATTTTACTATCAGGAAAGGCCAAAAGGTGGCCGACGCTTTAAATGTAAGAGAATAATTATAGGCGCTCGTGCGAGAGGAATACAGTGATGATGGTTAAAGCTGTGAAGGTTGTATTATGGTTTGGAAGATTGACATTCCTTCTGATGACTGTGCAATACCCAACCCTAATAGTAGTTGGTAAAGGTTTAATTCGTGTAATCGCCATGAGCAGGCTATCTATCTCAGAAGATACTATCTTGAGATAAGCCAGGACCATGTTTCAAAAAGGACTAGACGAACCTTTGAGTTAAGTCTTCTATTTAAGGCATATGATTAAGAATGGTATTAACCTGCTATCGTTGCTTTGATGGAAACGCTTCTGTAATTTTATTTGCTTCATGTCATGTATGTATGTCAGGATCAGGAGTGTTCTTCATGAATCATGAATGGTGATTATGTTACCTCCTTAGAAGAATTCGATACGATATGTATGGACTCCGTATGGTTAGCTATTAAGACTTCAAGGAAAATGAATGACTACAGTAGGTCAGTGGTGGACCATAGTAAGGCAGCAATAATTCTGCGAGTAATGAGCTGATTACAACCGTGAGAGTTGTATTGGAATGGTTGTTGAGATTGAGTACCACTAATCGGGTCGTGGTAGTGTATAAGTTATCATTGATAGACTAATTAAGTAGAGTGTCTACCTATTGTATATTTATTCTACTTATCAATAGAGAGTCGTATTACTATACGAGGAAGGTTGCAGTGCAGGCATAGAATTTTAGTAACGGTGATGTCTGGAATGAAAACCCAGATTCGATTTTCGATGTCGAGGGAGTTTCAAAGGTGATTGTGTATAAGCTCGAGGAAGAGCATGGGTCTATAGAATGATGGACGGATTAGCAAAAATTATTTAAGCATGCAAAATGCGATGCGATAATACTTGATGTTGATATAAATACATATGTTTTGTTCTCCTATGACAAACCTCTATAGTTCAGAGGTAGGTTCCAAGCCAAATATTTTGTTGCAGTATATTTTTTCATATATACAATTCTCTTCAATTCGTTCTTTTCTCTTCTTTTCATTTCATGTAAGCTGAGAAGAACAACCCTTCCAGAAGGGGAGGTATTGCCGAATGACTATCTATCTGTGTGATAGAAGCCGAGTAGGATACCAGCTATTGTTTAATTGCTTGTCAAGTACTAAAGGCTGGCCACCTTCTGTACTAACTATACGATATAACAAGTGTTCATGATCATAGTGATCTCTCAAAAAATTCCTTTACTTCTATATGATTGATCAAACTTTGGGAAATAGAAACAGCTGAAAAAAAAGGAATAATAAAGTCGTGGTAGTATTCGGAATGGAAACACATTCGTGATACTAAGGTTGACGTGGTTATTAAAAGGTTATAGAACGCTAGCGAGCAAAAGTATAACCCGTATAATATTAGGAACGGAAGGTAGTAGCGATTACGAACTGGAAAAAAATGGGTATTGAGAAGCAAAAGCTCTAATGCTAAATGCTATAATGAGAGTCTGTGCAATAGACTTGAAAGAATTTGGAATGATCACTTAACGCGGATTTAGTTATATCACGACAATAGATCATATGTCATTATCGAGGTGTCACCTTATGAGATCCTTGAGGGAAGATAATGTCGATCTCCCTTATGTTAGGATGAAGTTGTAGAGCGCAAGATGCTCGGACCCGCAGTAGTCCAAAGGACCAGGGATATAATAGATCTAATCAGAGGACGGCTGGTAGTAACCCAAGATGGACATAAGAGGTATGCTGATTTGACTCAAAAAGGACAAAGAGTATGAAATAGGGGGCCTAGTAATGTTATAGGTATCCCCTTGGAAACCCTTGAAAAAGGATTGATGAGGTTCGGAAAGAAAGGAAAGCTAAGTCTACAATTTGTTGGACCCTTGGATATATTAAGACGTTTGGGAAGTTAGCATATGAGCTAGCCCTACCCCCGAACCTGTAGCAAGTTCATAACGTGTTTCACGTATCAATGTTAAGGAAGTGTAATTCGGATGCCAGACAAATAGGGGCATATGAGCGCATAGACATGCAACCAGACGTAACCTATATGGAGCAACCAGGAAGGGTATAGAGTAAAAAGGAACGAGTGCTTAGGAGAAGGGTTATCAAACTAGTAAGAGTTTGATGGTAGAACCACAATGTGGGAAAATTTACTCGAGAGTTAGAAAGTGCAATGCTAAGAGAGTATCCCTATTCATTTTCTATCTGATTCCGGGACGGAATCCTTTTAAGGAGGGGAGACTGTAATAACCCCAATTTTTGGGAAATTTTTGAAACCCTTATGAATAGTGTTTTTGCTGAATGAGAAAACTTTTCATGCCACACTATGTAGGGGTTCTGATATGGATATTCTGAGATTTTATTAGTACTTTATATGGGATATAAGTGTATGTAAAGATCGTCAGAATCCAAATCCGAACACTTTGATTTTTCCCGGAAATACACTAGATACGGAAAGATTTGAGAAAAAGGTAACAGGATAAAAAGGATTTAAATTAAAGGATTATAGGAGAGGATTATAAAAGGAATATAATATATTGAGAAAGGTTAAGGGAACCTAAGTAATAAGATCCCGGGTATGATCCTTCAAACGATAAACGAAAACGAAAGTTAAGCGAACCGTATAACAGATCAGCGGTCATTAGGCAAACAATTAGGAAGTTAATCAAAGGGATTAGAGAGGATGATGTCACCCAACCAATGAGAAGAGGACAAGGAGGGGAGGATGACATCATGAGGATGACACAAGCATGACATGGGAAGGAAGGAGATGTGGTGGCTTTTTAACCACACAAAATCAAGGGCAACTAGGTAATTTACTAAAACAAACACAAAAATCAAACCAACCAAGCCAAGCAAATCATTTTTCATCAAAATCAAAAAGAAACCAAGGCATTGTTCTTCATGCTCTCGGCCAAAACAGAACCAGAACACTAAAACTGCTGTATCTCCTTCATTTCTCACTCAAATATTGTGTTCTATATCTCATTGGAAAGGTATTGAGATGGCCTACAACTCTTGTTCACAAGTCTCGTCCAAATAATCATGGTAAGACCCTCATTTTTACAGTTCTTTAAATCGGACTTTTAGAAACTTCAAAGCCTAACTTTATGTTCTTGATTTCTTTGGAAAGATCAAGCTTGTAGGAGGCTCCCAAAGGCTTCCTAGCAACTTAACACCTCCCAAGGAAGGTATAAACTTAAAACCCTAGCCTTTACTTTATTTGTTAGTAAGTTTAATGGTTGGTGTTGTGAAATGAGAAGTATGGATTGTGATTATTAGTAGTTTGGTTTGATTTGGAAGTGTTTTGGTAAATGAAGCTTGATTATAGTTCATAGGTCTTGATTGTGGTTGTTTGAGTTGAAAACCTTGGAGATTATGGACTGATGTGGTATGGTTTAGGTGAAGTTTTGTTGTATTGATGGTTATGAGTTGGTTGGTGGTTAATTGGAGTAGTTTAAACATTGGTAATCGCGTAAACATAGCCGTCGTAACGTCCGATTTTCTTTGGACTGTTTTTGTGCATAACATTAGGACCCGAGAACCCCCTGCTAGATTATGATCACTGCCATTTTTAGATAGCTCATGTTACGAGCTTCGTTTTGATATGTAGTTCGTTCGATTCCGATGCACGGTTTAGGAGAAACGACCGTTTCAAGTAACGGCGTTTCGCGAACGAAACTTTTCCCCTCGCCTTACTTTGAAACATAGGTTAAAGACCAAAAAGGGTTAATTAATGCATGAAACATTTATGGTAAGTGTGTTAGGCAGTTGGTAAGACACTCGCGAAGGAATCGCCTTAAAACTCGTAAAGGTTAAATTATTAAAAATGGTGGAGCCGAGGGTACTCGAGTGACTTAAGAGAATCAGTAAGCGCAAAACGAGCGTTAGAGTCTGAGTTGGTTAGAGTATAGATTTACAAGTGACTTTGGTTTAATTCCAACTTACTTGTTGTTTATAGGTTACCAGACTCGTCCCGAGCCATTCGTAACCTCCAGTCGCTCAGGCAAGTTTTCTATCCGTTATACTGTTGTTGTGATGTATATATGTATATGCATTATCTTGCGATAGATGCATGATGTTTATATTAGCAAATGTTGCAATATATTGAAGCATGCTGCTATGGTATATATATGCATGCCTGTTTCATATTCTTTCCATATATAATTGTTGATTCAGTTGATAATACCTATGCTAGAGGATAGCGGTAACTTGCATATACCCTTAGTATAGGGACCCAAAAAGGTGGAAATATTTTCTAAACCGGGAGTCGAGGATCCCGAGTAGATTTTGTATATATGTATATATATACATATATATTTATATAAATATATGGTTATAGTTTTCAAAACTATTAATCGAATAAGGTTTATTCGATAACTTTATTTTATTTAATGAATATTATCTTGAATATTCATTCGAGGGCTTATGACTCAGCTTATTTATTTATTGAATATTATTTCGAATATTCATTCGAGGGCTTATGACTCAGCTTATTTTATTTATTGAATATTATTTGAATATTCATTTGAGGATCTATGACTCCGATTATTTGCTGAGATATATTCTTTATTTTATTAAAGAATAAGGTGTCGATAATCAAACTCACTTTTGATTATTCAAATAAAGATAGTACTTTCATATAAGTATATCTTTGGTTATTTGATATCCATTTCAAGTATAAGTTTTAATACTTCTACTTCGATTATTTTTATAAAGATTATTCTTTATGGGAATATTATTTAAATAATAATATTCAGACATTTTCTAAATATAATGGGGACTGATTTACTTCATTAAATCAGCTATACCCCAAACATTCTTAAAAATGTTTTCGAGTCTTCAAAATGAATTTAAAAGGTAGAGCGGATCCCAAAACTTGTTTTCAAATTCAAGATCTTCCATTTTAAGGGGACTTGAATACTCGCTCAAAAACCTAAGGGATCCGGCTCTGTGGTGTATTTTATATTCGCAACAAGGTTGCTGTTTTGTTAAATGAATCGATTACTTACCCAACACTCGGGAAGTAAAATTCTTGGAACAAGTTAATCCATTAACAGGCATCGCCTGGGAAATATCGGTGAGTTCTCCTTTCCAACTAGATACGACTTCTTGGTGGAGCCGTATCAACAAGTTTCTACTTGGGGAAAGGGGGAACGAGCTTTACGTTTCAGAGTAATGGATTTCATCTGAACTAGGAGTGGCGTAAGTGGTCGAGTGGCGCCGGCCCAACCTTATTATATTGGCCCAAATGGCCTGGAAATTCCGCTAAGGCGGTCCATTCCTTAGGAGTTCAGTGTTCGGTTGACAAGTAAATCCGACAGGTTCTCCTCTACATGTAGAAAATGGTGGGGTTGTACTACTACGACTGATCATCGTTAGTGGTCTTCCTGGCGCGGCAAACTCCCGTAATGAGTTCATCATCCAATTGGATATTTCTGCAACACTACCCAGAGCACTTCGATAGAAAGGCTACGGTTGGGCGATTGTTGAGTGTTGGCAGGGTCAAGTTTTCAAAATGATGTTTGCATCAAATGAAGTATCTCGTAACTTTATTTTATTTTTATGATATTTTAAAGATTTAATCTATTCAAATCTGGTCTTGTAGTCTCATGTATATGATGAACTTTGGAAACTAATTATAACTTGAATGGTGGTAGTTCAAGTAGTATTTGGAAAAGATATAAGTATATTGGAGTATCTTGTAACTTCATCTTTTAAACTTATATCTAGTAAATGATTATCTTATGCATGACAAAGATTTTCAGAAAAACGTTGAGACAAGGTTTGATATATGAGATCACCTTGCAACGATATTTTTATACAGTTATACACTGGAACTCTGTGTGTATTATGCATGGAAGAGGACTTCCAATATTTTGAAAAGTATATATGTATATATATACTGAATATTTTGCGACTTCATCGCATTAAGATATCATCTTGGTTCATTTCTTTTGACCAAGACCTTCATGAATACTATGAGAAGGCTCATATATTGTTAATCATTATACATATTATTTTGGTGGGCTTGCTGCTCACCCTTGCTTTCTTCTTTCATCACACAACATCAGATAGACAAGATGAACCGGACCAAGCTCCCGATTCGCAAGAGGTTAGGAGACGTTCCGCAGTTTTCTAGAAGCACTGATGCCGCCATAGCTGAGGTAGGAACTACCAATAGGCTAGGCTTTCAACTTTTGATGTATCAGATTATGTATATAAATGAATTGTAATAATGGCAAAGAAATGTAAATTTATTCAGAAACCTGTTTAAGGTGTATTGGCATATAATTGTGGAATAAAACGACTTGTGATTATTTTTGGATATTCATCTCTGAGACTATAACTTGTGGTGTGTGTGTTTATTGTGGGGTAACAGTACAGAGTAGTTGATTATTTATTAAGATTGGGTGTTGTTAAGGGAAATGGAACTCGTGACAACCCGGATCCCCGACCCCGGATTTGGGGGTGTTACATTGAGAAAGGTTAAGGGAACCTAAGTAATAAGATCCCGGGTATGATCCTTCAAACGATAAACGAAAACGAAAGTTAAGCGAACCGTATAACAGATCAGCGGTCATTAGGCAAACAATTAGGAAGTTAATCAAAGGGATTAGAGAGGATGATGTCACCCAACCAATGAGAAGAGGACAAGGAGGGCAGGATGACATCATGAGGATGACACAAGCATGACATGGGAAGGAAGGAGATGTGGTGGCTTTTTAACCACACAAAATCAAGGGCAACTAGGTAATTTACTAAAACAAACACAAAAATCAAACCAACCAAGCCAAGCAAATCATTTTTCATCAAAATCAAAAAGAAACCAAGGCATTGTTCTTTATGCTCTCGGCCAAAACAGAACCAGAACACTAAAACTGCTGTATCTCCTTCATTTCTCACTCAAATATTGTGTTCTATAGCTCATTGAAAAGGTATTGAGATGGCCTACAACTCTTGTTCACAAGTCTCGTCCAAATAATCATGGCAAGACCCTCATTTTTACAGTTATTTAAATCGGACTTTTAGAAACTTCAAAGCCTAACTTTGTGTTCTTGATTTCTTTGGAAAGATCAAGCTTGTAGGAGGCTCCCTAAGGCTTCCTAGCAACTTAACACCTCCCAAGGAAGGTATAAACTTAAAACCCTAGCCTTTACTTTATTTGTTAGTAAGTTTAATGGTTGGTGTTGTGAAATGAGAAGCATGGATTGTGATTATTAGTAGTTTGGTTTGATTTGGAAGTGTTTTGGTAATTGAAGCTTGATTATAGTTCATAGGTCTTGATTGTGGTTGTTTGAGTTGAAAACCTTGGAGATTATGGACTGATGTGGTATGGTTTAGGTGAAGTTTTGTTGTATTGATGGTTATGAGTTGGTTGGTGGTTAATTGGAGTAGTTTAAACATTGGTAATCGCGTAAACATAGCCGTCGTAACGTCCGATTTTCTTTGGACTGTTTTGTGCATAATATTAGGACCCGAGAACCCCCTGCTAGATTATGACCACTGCCATGTTTAGATAGCTCATGTTACGAGCTTCGTTTTGATATGTAGTTCGTTCGATTCCGATGCACGGTTTAGGAGAAACGACCGTTTCAAGTAACGGCGTTTCGCGAACGAAACTTTTCCCCTCGCCTTACTTTGAAACATAGGTTAAAGACCAAAAAGGGTTAATTAATGTATGAAACATTTATGGTAAGTGTGTTAGGCAGTTGGTAAGACACTCGCGAAGGAATCGCCTTAAAACTCATAAAGGTTAAATTATTAAAAATGGTGGAGCCGAGGGTACTCGAGTGACTTAAGAGAATCAGTAAGCGCAAAACAAGCGTTAGAGTCTAAGTTAGTTAAAGTATAGATTTACAAGTGACTTTGGTTTAATTCCAACTTACTTGTTGTTTATAGGTTACCAGACTCGTCCCGAGCCATTCGTAACCCCCAGTCGCTCAGGCAAGTTTTCTACCCGTTATATTGTTGTTGTGATGTATATATGTATATGCATTATCTTGCGATAGATGCATGATGTTTATATTAGCAAATGTTGCAATATATTGATGCATGCTGCTATGGTATATATATGCATGCCTGTTTCATATTCTTTCTATATATAATTGTTGATTCAGTTGATAATACCTATGCTAGAGGATAGCGGTAACTTGCATATACCCTTAGTATAGGGACCCAAAAGGTGGAAATATTTTCTAAACCGGGAGTCGAGGATCCCGAGTAGATTTTGTATATATGTATATATATACATATATATTTATATAAATATATGGTTTTAGTTTTCAAAACTATTAATCGAATAAGGTTTATTCGATAACTTTATTTTATTTAATGAATATTATTTTGAATATTCATTCGAGGACTTATGACTCCTTTATTTTATTATTGAATATTATTTGAATATTCATTTTAGGATGTATGACTCCTTTATTTTATTTAATGAATATTATTTATAATATTCATTCGAGATATTATGACTCCGCTTATTACTGAAATATATTCCTTATTTTATTAAAGAATAAGGTGTCAATAGTCAAACTTATTTTCGATTATTCAAATAAAGATAGTACTTTCATATAAGTATATCTTTGGTTATTTGATATCCATTTCAAGTATAAGTTTTAATACTTCTACTTCGATTATTTTTATAAAGATTATTCTTTATGGGAATATTATTTAAATAATAATATTCAGACATTTTCTAAATATAATGGGGACTGATTTACTTCATTAAATCAGCTTTACCCCAAACATTCTTAAAAATGTTTTCGAGTCTTCAAAATGAATTTAAAAGGTAGAGCGGATCCCAAAACTTGTTTTCAAATTCAAGATCTTCCATTTTAAGGGGACTTGAATACTCGCTCAAAAACCTAAGGGATCCGACTCTGTGGTGTATTTTATATTCGCAACAAGGTTGCTGTTTTGTTAAATGAATCGATTACTTACCCAACACTCGGGAAGTAAAATTCTTGGAACAAGTTAATCCATTAACAGGCATCGCCTGGGAAATATCGGTGAGTTCTCCTTTCCAACTAGATACGACTTCTTGGTGGAGCCGTATCAACAAGTTTCTACTTGGGGAAAGGGGGAACGAGCTTTACGTTTCAGAGTCATGGATTTCATCTGAACTAGGAGTGGCGTAAGTGGTCGAGTGGCGCCGGCCCAGCCTTATTATATTGGCCCAAATGGCCTGGAAGTTCCGCTAAGGCGGTCCATTCCTTAGGAGTTCAGTGTTCGGTTGACAAGTAAATCCGACAGGTTCTCCTCTACATGTAGAAAATGGTGGGGTTGTACTACTACGACTGATCATCGTAAGTGGTCTTCCTGGCGCGGCAAACTCCCGTAATGAGTTCATCATCCAATTGGATATTTCTGCAACACTACCCAGAGCACTTCGATAGAAAGGCTACGGCTGGGCGATTGTTGAGTGTTGGCAGGGTCAAGTTTTCAAAATGATGTTTGCATCAAATGAAGTATCTCTTAACTTCATTTTATTTTGATGATATTTTAAAGATTTAATCTATTCAAATCTGGTCTTGTAGTCTCATCTACGTGATGAACTTTTGAAACTAATTATAACTTGAACGGTGGTAGTTCAAGTAGTATTTGGAAAAGATATAAGTATATTGGAGTATCTTGTAACTTCATCTTTTAAACTTATATCTAGTAAATGATTATCTTATGCATGACAAAGATTTTCAGAAAAAAAACGTTGAGAGAAGGTTAGATATATGAGATCACCTTGCAACAATATTTTTATACAGTTATAAACTGGAACTCTGTGTATATTATGTATGGAAGAGGACTTCCAAGATTTTGAAAAGTATATATGTATATATACTGAATATTTTGCGACTTCATCGCATTAAGATATCAACTTGGTTCATTTCTTTTGACCAAGACTTTCATGAGTACTATGAGAAGGCTCATATACTATTAATCATTATACATATTATTTTGGTGGGCTTGCTGCTCACCCTTGCTTTCTTCTTTCATCATACAACAACAGATAGAAAAGATGAACATAACCAAGCTCCCGATTCGCAAGCGATTAGGAGACGTTCCGCAGTTTTCTAGAAGCATTGATGCCGCCGTAGCTGAGGTAGGAACTACCAATAGGCTAGGCTTTCAACTTTTGATGTACCAGATTTATTTATATTTATGAATTGTAATAATGGCAAAGAAATGTAAATTTATTCAGAAAACCTTTTAAGGTGTATTGGCAGATAATTGTGGAATAAAATGACTTGTGGTTATTTTTGGATGTTCATCTCTGAGACTATAACGTGTGGTGTGTGTGTTTATTGTGGGGTCACAGTACAGAGTAGTTGAGTAATTATTAAGATTGGGTGTTATTAAGGGAAATGGAACTCGTGACGACCCGGATCCCCGACCCCGGATCTGGGGGTGTTACAGAAATGGTATCAGAGCCAAGCGTTATAAACCTCAGAGATGATGGGACGTTAAGATAATAAGTTCACTAAGATAATAAGAACTCTTGCCAAGTTCATAGTCGGACTACCTAACGTAGTACTAACAGTTAAAACCCTTATGGGAACCCTTATAAATGTAGCGATAGAAGCGTAGTTCGTTATCGTATATGGTAGCGGGACTCCGAACCCTGAAGTTGAGGAAAATCAACGCGATGATGTTTTATTACTAATTGGAGATCAGATTGTGGATCCAATAGAGCGTCCTAATGCAGGACCGGATGATGTTGATATTGAGGATGTAGCGGTTGAGGATGTTGTCCTAGAAGGGATAGTTGCTGAGGAGGATCCCATGGAGGATCCTGACGAGATTGGATAAAGGACCACTGATGAATTGATGACCCTGGTTGGGTCGACTACCAGAGGTAGGATTGGCCGGTCACTACCAGAGGTTCGTTCAAGTTTGTAAAGATAGTAGCCCCTTTAACGCGGCTTACTCGTAAGACTGAGAAGTTCGAATGGACAGAGAAATGCGAGAACAACTTTTAAGAACCGAAGCAAAGGTTGGTGACGTTCCCTATGTTGGCGTTGCCGGATGGAAAATGAGATTTTGTGAAATGTAGTGACGCTTCGCATAAGGAATTAGGGTGCTTCTTATACAGCACAGCAAGGTAATCGCGTACGCGTCAAGATAATTAAGGGAATATAAAATTCGATATCCCCACCCATGAGCTTGGGCTCGTGGCAATAGTTTTTCCCTAAAGATTGGAGGCACTACTTGTATGGAGAGAAGTGCAAGATTTACACAAACCATAGGAGCTCTAGTACCTTTTTACGTAGAAAGAGCTCAACATACACCAGAGGAGGCGGTTAGAGCTAATCAAGAGTTATGAGTGGGAGATTCTTTATCATTCGGGGAAAGCCAATGTGGTGGCTGATGCCATTAGTAAAAAGGAGAGACTCAAGATGATAATGTCTTTGGGAGAGTTGATAAGAGATTTTGAGAAAATGGAAATAGTAGTGAAGGTAACCGGAGCCGGTACCGAAAAGCTGTTTGAGATTGCAATAGAGACCGAATTATTGGAAAAGAGCATATTGTGCCAGAAAAAGGTGATGAATGAAGGCAGAGAGCCAACAAATAAATATGAGATTAATACTGAGAAAGATGATAAGGGAATAATGAGGTATTCCTATAGAATTTGGGTTCCGAAAGTTCAAGAGCTTAAGGATGAGAACTTAGATGAGAGCCATAGTTTGAGGAATAGGATTTAGGGCAAACCCAGAGTGTGATAGTCAGGGAGGTTGCCATCAAGAAAGAAAGAACCCATAACATAATAGAGTGGAAAACAAGGTTTTTAATGTTTAAGATAACCCCGATTATGGGAGAAGGTTGAAACATTTCATACTAAGGAAACAGAAAGTCGAGTAAGGAAAGGAGACCCGAGACGGTACTCCTATATGGCAATTTATGGACCTGTCTAGACAGAACTTAGACTATTATCCCCAACCACCACCCTGAGGGGACAATACGGCAGGAAATTCTTTCATGACCTTTAAATCGTTAAGCTCTCAGAGTTCCAAGGAACAGGTTGACCTAGTCGAGGCAAGAGCCTGGCTAAAGGAAATATAGGAATCATTTGAGATTCTAAATGATTGACGAATCACAAAAGACTGTTTTTATCACTCACCCTCCTAAGAGAGAGACCACCTGCTGGTGAAAGGCCAAGGAAGGCACGGAGCAAGAGATTATAATAAACTGATTAAAGTTCAGCCAATTGTTTTCGGGAAAGTAATTCCCAAGGTTATGGAATAGTGTAAAAGCTTTAGAGCCAGAACAAAGGCAGACGAGTATGATGAATTATGAATCTAAGTTGTAAAAGTTATCAAGATTCGTTCTGAAGACACGAATCCAGAATGACGGGATGTTTGAAATCAATGCTTATGTTGTGTTGGTTCATGAAATAACGATAAGAGAAAGGAATATAAAGGCAAGAGAGTTTGAGGAATGATAAGGGAGTTGGGTATGAGGAAACCCTAAAGACTCGTAGAAATAGAAATAGAAGAGTATATAATCGTCAGGATGAGGGTGATTCACCATGAGTTAAAATTGATGGTTGAAGGCATAAGAGTTATGTATATTTTATCCCCTTTAAGTTGGGAGGATTCGAGGAAAACCTTGAGATAGTTCGAAAGATAAATATTGAGACGCTGATAGACTGAGGAGACAAGGAAGTAAGAAATTAGGAAAATTGGATGAAGGAAGTGACCTTCAAGAATGTGAAGTGTAAGACCGGTGGCTTGATATCCAGGAAGGGAGACGCCAGGTATGAAAGATATCCCAACATTGAGATGACTGTTGAGATAAACAACAAAAGTAAATAAGGATTTATTAAGAAGAAGTTCACGTTGAACACGACCAATATCTTCCAGATCATCCATGTGATCATTACCAAATCAGGAAAGAAAAGCGGATAACCATTTTTATCTTTTGGAGGCTATGTGGATTGACCTTAACTTGAATAAGGATGCTATTGTGAAATTCGGTATAGACTATCGAGGTGGAAATGATTGAATAAGACACCCTTATCAGGGATATATGACTTGATTTATCCATGGAAGGATGCAGGTACCTTTTAAAGGTGGAATTAAGGATAGAACATCGGTAACTTAAAATGAATCCTAGGGGAATGCATAAAGGTTGGCATTTCACCCTTAATAGGAACAGTATGAGTTTTGACAGAATGATTGGGAAAGGGTTAAGGTAACAACAACCTTTAAGAATCAGTGGAGAAATTTTTCAGAAGTATATAGACAATGATTCTGGTATTAATAAATGGTATCTTGATATGCCCTGTATCTAGGGAATACAGGAGGAACGATTGAAGGATAACCTTAGAGGTTTTACAAGGAGAAAGGTAATATTCAAAATTCTCAAGAATAGAAATGTTGATAAAGAAAATATGACGTAATTATAATGTTGCCAAGTGGGGCACATGTTAAACCACGAGAAAGTATGGATCGAACCAGTAATGGTCGAAATTGTTCAGGGCAATTAGGACTTAAGATAAAAGATGTTCTAAGTATGATTAAGAGTCAGTCTTGACAGTGATTAGCCTCTAAAGACTGAGGCAATAACTTATGGAAAAATGGTGATATTTTTTTTTATTTACTCATCAGATATTAAAGAAAAGCATTTTCACATAAGCTGTGATTGAAATAAGGTAGAAAATTTATTTGGAGGTGGTTAAAATGACATTGACTGTAAGGAACTATTACTATCAGGAAAGGCCAAAGAGGTGGCCGACACTTTAACGGTAAAAGGATAATTGTAGGCGCTTGTGCCAAAGGATACAGTGATGATGGTTAAAAGCTGAAGGTTGTATTATGGTTTGGAAGATTGACATTCCTTCTGATGACTGTGCAATACCCAGCCGTAATAGTAGTTAGTAAAGGTTTAATTCGTGTAATCGCCATGAGCGGGCTATCTATCTCAGAAGATACTATCTTGAGATAAGCCAGGACCATATTTCAAAAAGGACTAAACAAACCTTTGAGTTAAGTCTTCTATTGAAGGCATATGATTAAGAATGGTATTAACCTGCTATCGTTGCTTTGAGCGAAACTCTTCTGCAAATTTTATCTGCTTCATGTCATGTATGTATGTCAGAATCAGGAGTGTACTCCATGAATCATGAATGGTGATTATGTTACCTCCTTAGAAGGATTTGATACGACATGTATGGACTCCGTATGGTTAGCTATTAAGATTTCATGGAAAGTGAATGATGACAGTGGGTCAGTGGTGGACCATAGTAAGGCAGCAATGATTCTGCGAGTAACGAGCTGATTACAACCGTGAGAGTTGTATTGGAATGGATGTTGAGATTGAGTACCACTAATCGGGTCGTGGTAGTGTATAAGTTATCATTGATAGACTAATTAAGTAGAGTATCTACCTAGTGAATATTTATTCTTTCTTATCAATAGAGAGTCGTATTATTATACGAAGAAGGTTGCGGTATAGAAATGGGTTCTAGTAACGATGAGGTCTAGAATGAGATCCCAAATTCGATTTTCGATGTCGAGGGAGTTTCAAAGGTGATTGTGTATAAGCTCGAGGAAAAGCATGGGTCCATAGAATGATGAACGGAATAGAAATATTTAGGCATGGGAAATACGATGCTATAATACTTGATGCTGATATAAATACGTTTATGTTTTGTTCTCCTATGACAAACCTCTATAATTCAGAGGTAGGTTCCAAGCCAGATATTTTGTGGCAGTATATATATTTTTTTATATATACAATTCTCTTCAGTTCGTTCTTTTCTCTTCTTTTCATTTCATGTAATCTGAGAAGAACAACCCTTCCAGAAGGGGAGGTATTGCCGAATGACTATCTATCTGTGTGATAGAAGCCTAGTAGGATACCATCTATTGTTTAATTGCTTGTCAAGTACTAAAGGCTGGCCACCTTCTGTACTAACTATGCAATATAACAAGTGTTCATGATCATAGTGATCTCTCAACAAATTCCTTTACTTCTATTTGATTGATCAAATTTTGGAAAATAGAAACAACTGAAAAAGGAGTAATAAAGTGGTGGTAGTATGCGGAATGGAAACACATTTGTGATACTAAGCTTGTCGTGGTCATTAAAAGGTTATAGAACGCTAACGAGCAAAAGTATAACTAGTATAATATTAGGAACGGAAGGTTGT
This sequence comes from Apium graveolens, assembly GCF_009905375.1. Classification (NCBI taxonomy): domain Eukaryota; kingdom Viridiplantae; phylum Streptophyta; class Magnoliopsida; order Apiales; family Apiaceae; genus Apium; species Apium graveolens. The sequence continues at coordinate 128,582,887 of NC_133648.1, forward strand.
AGCGATTACGAACTAGAAAAGAATGGGTATTTAGAAGCAAAAGCTCTAATGCTAAACGCTATAATGAGAGTCTGTGCAATAGACTTGAAAGAATTTGGAATGATCACTTAACGCGGATTTAGTTATATCACGACAATAGATCATATGTCATTATCGAGGTGTCACCTTATGAGATCCTTGAGGGAAGATAATGTCGATCTCCCTTATGTTAGGATGAAGTTGTAGAGCGCAAGATGCTCGGACCCGCAGTAGTCCAAAGGACCAGGGATATAATAGATCTAATCAGAGGACGGCTGGTAGTAACCCAAGATGGACATAAGAGGTATGCTGATTTGACTCAAAAAGGACAAAGAGTATGAAATAGGGGGCCTAGTAATGTTATAGGTATCCCCTTGGAAACCCTTGAAAAGGATTGATGAGGTTCGGAAAGAAAGGAAAGCTAATTCTACAATTTGTTGGACCCTTGGATATATTAAGATGTTTGGGAAGTTAGCATATGAGCTAGCCCTACCCCCGAACCTGTAGCAAGTTCATAACGTGTTCCACGTATCAATGTTAAGGAAGTGTAATTCGGAAGCCAGACAAATAGGGGCATATGAGCGCATAGACATGCAACCAAACGTAACCTATATGGAGCAACCAGGAAGGGTATAGAGTAAAAAGGAACGAGTGCTTAGGAGAAGGGTTATCAAACTAGTAAGAGTTTGATGGTAGAACCACAATGTGGGAAAATTTACTCGAGAGTTAGAAAGTGCAATGCTAAGAGAGTATCCCTATTCATTTTCTATCTGATTCCGGGACGAAATCCTTTTAAGGAGGGGAGACTATAATAACCCCAATTTTTGGGAAATTTTTGAAACCCTTATGAATAGTGTTTTTGCTGAATGAGAAAACTTTTCATGCCACACTATGTAGGGGTTCTGATATGGATATTCTGAGATTTTATTAGTACTTTATATGGGATATAAGTATATGTAAAGATCGTCAGAATCCAAATCCGAACACTTTGATTTTTCCCGGAAATACACTAGATACGGAAAGATTTGAGAAAAAGGTAACAGGATAAAAAGGATTTAAATTAAAGGATTATAGGAGAGGATCATAAAAGGAATATAATATATTGAGAAAGGTTAAGGGAACCTAAGTAATAAGATCCCGGGTATGATCCTTCAAACGAAAATGAAAGTTAAGCGAACCGTATAACAGATCAGCGGTCATTAGGCAAACAATTAGGAAGTTAATCAAAGGGATTAGAGAGGATGATGTCACCCAACCAATGAGAAGAGGACAAGGAGGGCAGGATGAAATCATGAGGATGACACAAGCATGACATGGGAAGGAAGGAGATGTGGTGGCTTTTTAACCACACAAAATCAAGGGCAACTAGGTAATTTACTAAAACAAACACAAAAATCAAACCAACCAAGCCAAGCAAATCATTTTTCATCAAAATCAAAAAGAAACCAAGGCATTGTTCTTCATGCTCTCGGCCAAAACAGAACCAGAACACTAAAACTGCTGTATCTCCTTCATTTCTCACTCAAATATTGTGTTCTATAGCTCATTGAAAAGGTATTGAGATGGCCTACAACTCTTGTTCACAAGTCTCGTCCAAATAATCATGGTAAGACCCTCATTTTTACAGTTCTTTAAATCGGACTTTTAGAAACTTCAAAGCCTAACTTTGTGTTCTTGATTTCTTTGGAAAGATCAAGCTTGTAGGAGGCTCCCTAAGGCTTCCTAGCAACTTAACACCTCCCAAGGAAGGTATAAACTTCAAACCCTAGCCTTTAATTTATTTGTTAGTAAGTTTAATGGTTGGTGTTGTGAAATGAGAAGCACGGATTGTGATTATTAGTAGTTTGGTTTGATTTGGAAGTGTTTTGGTAATTGAAGCTTGATTATAGTTCATAGGTCTTGATTGTGGTTGTTTGAGTTGAAAACCTTGGAGATTATGGACTGATGTGGTATGGTTTAGGTGAAGTTTTGTTGTATTGATGGTTATGAGTTGGTTGGTGGTTAATTGGAGTAGTTTAAACATTGGTAATCGCGTAAACATAGCCGTCGTAACGTCTGATTTTCTTTGGACTATTTTTGTGCATAACATTAGGACCCGAGAACCCCCTGCTAGATTATGACCACTGCCATTTTTAGATAGCTCATGTTACGAGCTTCGTTTTGATATGTAGTTCGTTCGATTCTGATGCACGGTTTAGGAGAAACGACCGTTTCAAGTAACGGCGTTTCGCGAACGAAACTTTTCCCCTCGCCTTACTTTGAAACATAGGTTAAAGACCAAAAAGGGTTAATTAATGTATGAAACATTTATGGTAAGTGTGTTAGGCAGTTGGTAAGACACTCGCGAAGGAATCGCCTTAAAACTCGTAAAGGTTAAATTATTTAAAATGGTGGAGCCGAGGGTACTCGAGTGACTTAAGAGAATCAGTAAGCGCAAAACAAGCGTTAGAGTCTAAGTTAGTTAAAGTATAGATTTACAAGTGACTTTGGTTTAATTCCAACTTACTTGTTGTTTATAGGTTACCAGACTCGTCCCGAGCCATTCGTAACCCCCAGTCGCTCAGGCAAGTTTTCTACCCGTTATACTGTTGTTGTGATGTATATATGTATATGCATTATCTTGCGATAGATGCATGATATTTATATTAGCAAATGTTGCAATATATTGAAGCATGCTGCTATGGTATATATATGCATGCCTGTTTCATATTCTTTCCATATATAATTGTTGATTCAGTTGATAATACCTATGCTAGAGGATAGCGGTAACTTGCATATACCCTTAGTATAGGGACCCAAAAGGTGGAAATATTTTCTAAACCGGGAGTCGAGGATCCCGAGTAGATTTTGTATATATGTATATATATACATATATATTTATATAAATATATGGTTTTAGTTTTCAAAACTATTAATCGAATAAGGTTTATTCGATAACTTTATTTTATTTAATGAATATTATTTTGAATATTCATTCGAGGACTTATGACTCCTTTATTTTATTATTGAATATTATTTGAATATTCATTTGAGGATGTATGACTCCTTTATTTTATTTAATGAATATTATTTATAATATTCATTCGAGATATTATGACTCCGCTTATTACTGAAATATATTCCTTATTTTATTAAAGAATAAGGTGTCAATAGTCAAACTTATTTTCGATTATTCAAATAAAGATAGTACTTTCATATAAGTATATCTTTGGTTATTTGATATCCATTTCAAGTATAAGTTTTAATACTTCTACTTCGATTATTTTTATAAAGATTATTCTTTATGGGAATATTATTTAAATAATAATATTCGGAGATTTTCTAAATATAATGGGGACTGATTTACTTCATTAAATCAGCTTTACCCCAAACATTCTTAAAAATGTTTTCGAGTCTTCAAAATGAATTTAAAAGGTAGAGCGGATCCCAAAACTTGTTTTCAAATTCAAGATCTTCCATTTTAAGGGGACTTGAATACTCGCTCAAAAACCTAAGGGATCCGGCTCTGTGGTGTATTTTATATTCGCAACAAGGTTGCTGTTTTGTTAAATGAATCGATTACTTACCCAACACTCGGGAAGTAAAATTCTTGAAACAAGTTAATCCATTAATAGGCATCGCCTGGGAAATATCGGTGAGTTCTCCTTTCCAACTAGATACGACTTCTTGGTGGAGCCGTATCAACAAGTTTCTACTTGGGGAAAGGGGGAACGAGCTTTACGTTTCAGAGTCATGGATTTCATCTGAACTAGGAGTGGCGTAAGTGGTCGAGTGGCGCCGGCCCAGCCTTATTATATTGGCCCAAATGGCCTGGAAGTTCCGCTAAGGCGGTCCATTCCTTAGGAGTTCAGTGTTCGGTTGACAAGTAAATCCGACAGGTTCTCCTCTACATGTAGAAAATGGTGGGGTTGTACTACTACGACTGATCATCGTAAGTGGTCTTCCTGGCGCGGCAAACTCCCGTAATGAGTTCATCATCCAATTGGATATTTCTGCAACACTACCCAGAGCACTTCGATAGAAAGGCTACGGCTGGGCGATTGTTGAGTGTTGGCAGGGTCAAGTTTTCAAAATGATGTTTGCATCAAATGAAGTATCTCGTAACTTCATTTTATTTTGATGATATTTTAAAGATTTAATCTATTCAAATCTGGTCTTGTAGTCTCATCTACGTGATGAACTTTTGAAACTAATTATAACTTGAACGGTGGTAGTTCAAGTAGTATTTGGAAAAGATATAAGTATATTGGAGTATCTTGTAACTTCATCTTTTAAACTTATATCTAGTAAATGATTATCTTATGCATGACAAAGATTTTCAGAAAAAAAAACGTTGAGACAAGGTTAGATATATGAGATCACCTTGCAACAATATTTTTATACAGTTATAAACTGGAACTCTGTGTATATTATGTATGGAAGAGGACTTCCAAGATTTTGAAAAGTATATATGTATATATACTGAATATTTTGCGACTTCATCGCATTAAGATATCAACTTGGTTCATTTCTTTTGACCAAGACTTTCATGAGTACTATGAGAAGGCTCATATACTATTAATCATTATACATATTATTTTGGTGGGCTTGCTGCTCACCCTTGCTTTCTTCTTTCATCATACAACAACAGATAGAAAAGATGAACAGAACCAAGCTCCCGATTCGCAAGCAATTAGGAGACGTTCCGCAGTTTTCTAGAAGCATTGATGCCGCCGTAGCTGAGGTAGGAACTACCAATAGGCTAGGCTTTCAACTTTTGATGTACCAGATTTATTTATATTTATGAATTGTAATAATGGCAAAGAAATGTAAATTTATTCAGAAAACCTTTTAAGGTGTATTGGCAGATAATTGTGGAATAAAATGACTTGTGGTTATTTTTGGATGTTCATCTCTGAGACTATAACGTGTGGTGTGTGTGTTTATTGTGGGGTCACAGTACAGAGTAGTTGAGTAATTATTAAGATTGGGTGTTATTAAGGGAAATGGAACTCGTGACGACCCGGATCCCCGACCCCGGATCTGGGGGTGTTACATACCCTATTTGACATGACATTATCAATGGCACTATGCAGCAAATGCCTTACCTTTGCATACTTGGCAATAGATGAGATATCTTCAGCTGTGTATTCACTTTTCTCCTTTGGTATGGTCTTTGCTGGCTGATCTACAACTACAACAGAGAGCTTGGTTGGCTTATGCGGTCCTTCATTAATTCTGTCAAGGTATTCTGGATCTGTAGCTTCCAGAAACATAGTCATATTCACTTTCCATATGGGATATTCAGAGGGTCTTAGCATGGGAACCCTGATAGTCTCATATCGACTATGGGTTTGAGTCTTTGGAGTTTCTTCAGTTTTAGCGGGCTTGGTTGGATTTTCGGCTTCTTCATACATGATTATTTTGGATCTTTACTGTATGTGTGTTAACAAATAGGCTCTGATACCACTTGTTAGGTCACACAACACTGTAGAAGGGGGTTGAATACAGTGTAGAATACAATCAAATCGATTTAAAGCACAAGTAACATAAAACATATGTATTCGATATAACAAACTCTGTTACAATGGAACTGTTCTCTCTCAGTAATGAACAAATATCACGAGAGCTACTAGGTTACAATTATATGATCTTCTCGATGATCGTAACTGTTATAGAGTAAACCTATGTCTGTGTTTATATAGACACACAGTTACAAGATAACTTCTAGTTGATATGGAATATAATTCTCTCTCCTAAAATATATCAACCAGATATCTTATAATTTTTCTAGTCCTCGAACTCTTTCCTTGCATATCTTCTTCTTGTATTAGTCTCGATCTTCTTTCTTGTAAATCAGCTTCCTTCATTAACTGTAAGTCCTCCAGTACTTAAGTTCTGATATCCATCTTCTGATATTATCTTCTGATAATCTAAGTTCTGATATCCTTAAGTTCTGACTTCCAGTAAGTCCTGATTCCAGTAAGAACTGATATTTCCTGTTAGTTAAGATCTGAGAACTAAACATGAAACATATTAGACATGACATCTCAAATATATTCAACAGTTCCATTATTGGTAACTAGGATACGGGGAATTCTATATCGACACATGATGTTTTCCCATAGGAATTGTGCAACCTACTTAGTTGTGATCTTGGCCAAAGGCTTGGCTTCGATCCACTTAGTAAAATAGTCAATGGCTACAATCAGGAACATCCTTTGTGCTGTAGCCATGGGGAAAGGCCCAAGTATATCAATTCCCCACATGGCAAAGGGGATGGGAGAGTTGATGGAAGTCAACATCTCGAGGGTTGTCGAACAACAGGTGCATGTTTCTGACAACGATCATACTTCTTCACATACCCTTTGGCATCGGCCATCATCTCTGGCCAATAGAATCCTAAATGGGTTATCTTATGAGCCAGTGCTCTACCCCCCAAGTGTTGCCCACAGATACCTTTTTGTACTTCTTCAAGAGCCAGGCGTGCCTCATCGGGCCTGAGACATCTTAAGTAAGGAACCATATAAGATCTTTTGTACAAAATCCCATCGATCAAAGAGTATCTCAGTGCTCAAACAGCCAACTTTCGTGCTTCAGTCACGCCATTTGGCAGCCAACCAGTTTGAATATAGGCCTTAATGGGATCTATCCATGACGTTCCCAACCCTATAGGAGCTACAAGCTTAACATCAATGCTCTGTGTCTTCAAAACACGGAAGTATACACTTCCTGAACTTTCCTCTATCTCAGACGAAGCAAACTTTGACAATGCATCTGCCTTAGCATTTTCCTCCCTTGGGATGTGCTCAACATGGCATTCATCGAATTGAGTCATCACAGCCCTTACTAGGCGGACATACTTAGCCATTGTATCATCTCTTACTTCAAACTCTCCCTTGACCTGGGATATGACCAACTTCGAGTCTCCACAGACTTTTAAGTTCTTGACTCTCAGTGTTCCTGCTAGGCCGAGGCCAGCTATCAGAGCTTCATATTCTGCTTCATTGTTCGTAGTTGGGAAGTCTAGCTTCATAGTATATTCAATCAAGAACCCATCGGGGATTTGTAAAACTAGCACTGCTCCGCTTGAATTTGTTTTTGATGCTCCATCAAAATAGAGAACCCAATATTCCTTCTCCTTAACGTCCTTTTCTTTGCCTCCTTTATCCTTCTATGTCTTGAGGTATAGTATCTTCCTGCTCCCCGACTTCTTGGTTGGGTATGGTACACTCCACCATGAAGTCAGCCAATGTCTGGGCTTTTATTGCCGTTCGTGGCTTGTACTTGATGTCAAATTCTCTCAACTCTATTTCCCACTTAATTAGCCTTCCACTAGTTTTAGGACTATGGATAATATTTCTCAAGGGCTGATTTGTTAGCACTTTAATCTTATGAGCCTAAAAGTAAGGACGCAGCTTCCTTGAAGCCATTACCAAAGCTAAAGCAAACTTCTCGATAGTTGAATAATTCAACTCAGCCCCATGCAGAATTTTGCTAACATAGTATACGGGTTTCTGGACTTTAAGTTCCTCCTTAACCAATACAACGCTCATGGCATTTTCTGAAATGGCCAGGTACAAGTATAAAATTTCATTCAGAGCTGGCTTGGCCAACAACGGGGCCTGGGCTATATATTTCTTTAATTCTTCGAATGCCTTCTGGCTTTTCTCAGTCCATACGAAATCCTTAACTTTCTTCAAGGACTTGAAGAACGACAAGCACTTGTCCCCATATTTGGAGATGAACTGCCCCAATGCAGCAAACCTTCTTGTGAGCTTTTGAACATCTTTGATGGTCTTTGGTGGCTCCATGTCTAGGATTGCCTTTATTTTATCGAGATTGGCCTTGATTCCTCTCTTGGAGACCATCAGTCCCAAAAACTTTCCAGATCCCACTCCGAAAACACACTTTGCAGGATTCAGCATCATTTCGTGGTATCTCAGGACCTTAAAAGCTTCCCTCAAATGGGTTACATGGTCAGTCTTCACTAGACTCTTGACTAACATGTCATCGACATAAACTTCCATGGTCTTTCCAACAAGATCCTTGAAAATCTTATTTACCAACCTTTGATAGGTGGCTCCTACATTCTTGAGACCAAACGTCATAACAAGATAACAAAAAACACCAAAGTCAGTAATGAATGATACCTTTGGGATGTCATCCTACATCTTGATCTGATTGTATCCACTGAATCCATCCATGAATCTCAACATCTCATGACCAGAAGTAGCATCTATCAATGTATCTATCCTTGGCAATGTGAAACAGTCCTTAGGGCATGCGTCATTCAGATCGGTGAAATCAACACACATCCTCCATTTTCCGTTAGCCTTCTTTACCATCACAGGGTTCGCTAACCATTTCAGAAACTGTATCTCTTTTTTTTTTGCTTCACAGTCTTTCAATTTGGATCCACATTCAGCTTGTGAGTGATCAGTTATGGGTCTATACCTGGCATATCATCTGCTGACCATGCAAACACATCACTATTTTCTTGCAAAAATTTCACCAACTTCCCTTTAAGGGGCTCCTCTAGTGTTGCTCCAATGAAAGTCACTTTCTCAGGATCCTCGGGAGCCAAAGGAATCGGGGCCAAGTCTTCTACTGGCTTCCCTCTTTTCTCATCATTCTCACGGATATCCAGATCTTCAATAGGCAGAACCTGCCCCCTAATTCCATCTACCCTAAGAGAGGCCACATAACAACTCCTTGCCATCTTTTGATATCCTCTCTCTTTTCCAAACCCATTCCGAGTGGGAACCTTCATTACTGAATGGTAGGAGGAAGGGACTGCCTTGAAGGCATGTATCCCTGTTCCTCCCATGATCGCGTTATAAGTTGAACTAGCCTTTACCACCACAAAGTCCAACATCTGTGTTGCTTGCCTTTGTTCCTGACCTATGGTCATTGGCAACTTAATTATCCCTTCCACAGGGCACTCCACTCCTGCGAATCCATATATCGGCATATCGGTCCAGGTTAATTGAGAATCATTGTAACCCATCCTTAAAAAGGTATCATGGAGCAAGATGTCAACCGAGGCACCATTATCTACAAGGACCCTCTTCACCGGGATGTTCCTTATTATTGGTGTTATGACCAGCGGGTCGTCATGAGGAAATTTCACGCCCTCCAAGTCAGAATCATCAAATGCCATTGCCACTCTTGTCTTAGCCCTCTTCGGGGCTTCCCCAACAATATGCATGACCTCTCTAGTATACGTTTTCCTGGAGTTCCTGGATAATCCAGCAGCAGTTGGTCCTTCAAATATTGTATTTATCATAGGCTCTCGGGGTCGCGGTCCTCCAAAGATTGCATTTATCACCGGTCCTCTAGGCTGGGGATTCCTCCCCTGATCGTCTTGGTCCCTCCTACGATCTTCAAAGTTTTTTCTCCCATTGTTGTTCCTATCTCCTCCATCTCCAGTGTACTTGCTCAATCTTTCTTTCCGAATGAGGAACTCTATTTCATCTTTCAATTGTCTACACTCATCGGTGTCATGACCAACATCCTTGTGAAACCTGCAATATTTTCTCTTATCTAGCTTGGTAGGATCAGTTTTCAAGGGTTTATGCCAACAAATATCTCTACCTTTTTCAATTTCCATCAAGATCTGGCTTCTAGGAGCATTCAGCTTAGCATATTCAGTGAACTTTTGCCCAGATCCTCCCTTCTTCAAAGTTAAATCAGAGTTTTGCTCGGTTCTAGGATACTTGTGCTTAGCAATATATTCCAGATCAGTCTTTCGCTTCTTACTTCCAGCGGGCTCATTGTTTACTACTGTCTTCCTCATGCTCTCCTCCACTTTGATATATTTCCCGGCCCTATCTTGGAGCTGCAACATACTTTCAGGGGGGTCGCTTGGCCAAGGACATCTTAAAGAACTTGTGTGATATCCCGTATTTTTCAGAATTATTATAACTTTTATTTTAATATACTTATGTGCTTTTACAATTTAAAAGGAATAAAATGGTGGATATTTTATTCATGTTTGACGAGTTGGTGTTATTAAATGGTAATGTGCTAATTGTTAAGTGTTATATCGATCCTTATTAATTTCTGAAAATATTTATTTAAATGTATTATATTTTAAAAGTTATTGAAAGCCGATCTTATTGATATCGGTAAATTGAATTATTTTGTAATATCCGGGAAATATCATGCAATTATTTTTATTAATAAATATTTTTTTGTGACTATTATGGGAGTTTTGGTGAATTATTTGATGATTGATATTTATATGTGATATAGTGTAAGCATTTTATTTTAATATGTCCAGAATAAAGTATAGATAATTATGGTATTTTTCTGGTAATTTTTGGATTGTTATATGATTTTATAACGATTTATAGATTTAAAAATTATTTTCTGAGTAATTATAAAACTATTTTATAAAGTTGGGAATCGTCCAACTTCAATCGTTTTTGCATTTTTACAACCCGAAACTCTTCAGAAAACTCCTTCCTAACATAATCTGATAATTCCAGACATTTTCCGTGTTTTAACGTTTTTGATCCGGATTACGGTTTGACCTGTGCGCGTCCCGGCGCAAAATTTTAGATACGATAATCATTTCGGTAGATCAATAAAACTCGTATTCTCGGGAGACGAGATATTTTTACATTATTTTCTCATAGGGTGTTTTTTAAGAAGCTGGATTTTGATAATTATACAAATTTGGTATTAAATTGTATCGTTTTTATAGTTACTAAGCGGCTAAGTAATCTATTTTTGGATCCGATATATAAGTGTAAATTCAGTCTTAAATTCTAGAATGTTTCAAAAATCATGAAACTTAAATATTATTAGTATTTGAATATTTCCAAAATTTTAAAATTGTTTCGGAAATTTTTCGGGTTTTATTTACCCGCACGTTTGTTCGTTAAATCGTAAAATGCGGATATGACGCACGATTTATAAATATTTTAAAAATAATGAAAATTTTATTTTATTAGTTTTTAAATATTCCGAGAATTTTAGAAATATTTCAGTTTCATAAAAATTATCGGACCGGGCCCCTACCGGGACGTAAAACCCCACAAAAATCAGACTTTTATTTTTATAAAATCCCGGGACTTTCAAATATTTTATATTTTCGCATTTTTGATATATTCATAATTTTTGGAAAATTTTGATATAAATTTTATATTTATTTGATTAATATTATTCCCCGCTATTTATTAATTTTGGGCTAATTTTAATTATGTCGTATTAATTTTTAGTTAAAAAAAAAAAAAGAAAAAAAAAAGAAGAAAAACATGCCAAGCACCCCCGGCCCCCAGTATACTCCCTTCCCCCATTTGTTTGTTTTGGTAAACAGAGTACACCCTCCCCTCTTCTGTCTCTTCTTTCTATCGTATATTTATATACTTTTATTTTCAAAAATTCATATCTCCTTAACCGTCCGTCCAAATTTCAATTGTTATATATATAAACGATCAGCGCTTCGATACCTACGCATAGGTATATATATTTCGAGGTTTTGAGAAGAGAATTTGCGGAGCATATTTTCCGTTTTAATTTATTTTCGGGGCATAGAAAAGGAGTTTTACGGTGTTGATTACTCCACATGGCATCTCAGCGTGTATATATCTATCGCTATTAATCTCGAATTTTTCGGGAGATATTTTCCGGACATCAGATATTCCCCTCGGGGTGATCAGAATTTATTTTGGGTAATGATTCTGAATTTTCGCCTTCGTACTAGTGTATAATATAGCATGTTAGTGTTTATATATTTATTTCATAATTTTTAGAAATTTTTGTAGATGTCGCTTTTGGCCGTGTTTTTCATTTCTAGCGTGTTTATACGTCCAAATATAAATTATTGTGTGTTTAAATTTATTGATTTTATTAGAGTACAGTTGGATTGTGTTTTTTGGGATTGATTTTGAGGGGTATGACCCGGGGAAAAGTCCGTTTTATAAAGAGGTTATTTCGAAAAAATTTCTAAAATTTTTATTTCGACTTCAAATTATTATCTTTTATTATTTTAAAAAATCACAATTTGATTCAGTTATTTATAATTTGTTTTGATTTATTCATATTTTATTCATATTAAATAAATCATTCGTCCGTTTAATACGAAATGAACGCGTATAGACTCAGAAAAATATTCCGCTTTCATTAAAAATACTTTCTAGACCTAAATTCTTTTGTTTCAGGAACTCGATTATTTTTGCAAATCATTCTTAGTCGTTTATTGATCAATAAATCATATTTTGACCCGTTTTAAATTCTTAAAGTACCGATTCGACTGTTTTGACGAACCGAGTTATGTGTTATATGAATTATGTTATACGTGAATTATGTGAATTACGTGCGTATGTGGGTCATAAGTCTTGTATTTTGATGTTTTCTTTATGTGTGGGCTATCGTATGGGTAGACGGTAGGGTTTTGACGCGCAGTTCGTCGAGTAATTATCGTTTAGACGATTAAAGTTATATCTTTTAATTATAGATGCGGATCATTCGAGTTGATCAAGACAAGATATTGAAAAAAGAATGGAATGGAATGGTATTGGATATCTGGCTTCTAGCAATCGCAGGAGCAACATATCAGTAAAGTGTTGAAAAGAAAGAGAGTGACGTTTTGAGACAGAATGTCAGAATAGATGTGTCATTGCGAGTGTGACTAACTGCTAAATCTCACAGGCAAGTATCCCTATCATCACTTATTGTTTAAGTGATATTTATTTTAAATCTTATCATGCAAGTATTGCTTTCCTCAGTTTGGAATAGATAAATGTTTTACATATCGCTGAATTAAATGATTCTGTTTATGCAAGTACTCTTCTGCTATTCTATGTTCAGAATAACTAAGTGATTTTACTTATCAAATTACTGGATTTATAAATGTTTTGGATTTTGAGAAAGATGATTTTGTTGCGAGTATTCCTACCCAAGTAACTGGGGGAATAAAATTATTTTGGGTGTCGATTATTATGACCCCTCTCAATAAAATATTTTAAGATTGGATCATAATTGCGTAAGTGACCGGGACGAACGGTCCAGCGGAGGGCTATTTTTAAGTGTCATATGGAATATTATGACATAATTTTTGCCACAGGCAGGTATATTGCCTTTTTATTTGAGTACTCGTGTTTTTGGGGTCATGTTTCTACGAATCATGACTCAGTGCTATCACACGGGCTGATCAGCATGTGATAGTACGTCCGTCGGAGAATGATCCCAATCTAAATTATCATATTATTTTTTTATAATCATAGAATAAATGTTTTATCAACTGTTCTGTTCTGGATAAAAGGTAAAATGCCCTTTTGATTTAGTTTCTGCTTGATGTGGATATTTAGGTTGTTGTTAAATATCAAAGGTGGTATTAGTATATGTGATTGATGTTGACTTCAGTATGGGATGTTGTGCGCATCAAAGTTCATATTGATATCTAATTTGATATGACAACAAAATGAATATTAATATCAAGAGTTCGGTTTTGAATAAAGTTTATGATTCATTCCATAATCATTGCTTCGTTTTATGGTTGTTTACGATATTTCCGTAAACACTATTTTACGAGTTTTATTCTCGTCAAGATTCAAAGTATTGCTGAAGCAGTTCGCTCGAAGTATCAAAAAGAGTTTTGAATACAGAGAGAAACAATTATCCGATTCTTTGACAAATTTTCTGTTTCAACAATTATGATTTTAAAATGATCTGCGTTATTGCAGATGTCGGTTGTATATCAAAATGACCTTATATTTGCTATAATGATTTTGCCGAGCATTGCTTTCGCTCATACTTGCCTATTTTCAAATTTAACCTCCAGTGAGGATTAACTTGCGCTATTTAGCTGCGTAATTCCAGGAAGCAAAGAAGAAGCTTTTGGAAGGTGGTTGGTCCAGGGTTTGCGGACTAGTGTAAGTTTTATTGTATAAAGTTGTTTATATTATATTATATTATATTATATTATATTATAGTGGTGTATTTTATAATTGGGCCTACTATACTTCTTTTCGAAGTTATACTAGCGGGTTAAGTTTCGAGATTGAGAATTGTTGAAAAGAGTTTTAAAAGAAGGTGAAAAATTTATTTATGGAATTTTGATATCTTGTTTCTAGAACTGTAACCTTAAAAGATCTTAGATTAGTTTGGGGTCATAGATGCCAAATATCTTCCGCTGGCATTTGTTTATTGATTAAACAGGTTAATTTGGATTTAGGTTTCATAGTGACGACCAAATCCCTTGACCCTGGATTTTGGGGCGTTACAGGTTGGTATCAGAGTCGCGGTTATAGTAAACTAGAAACGAGAGTGTGTAGGAGTGTGTATAGCTATGTGAGGATGTTTGAGCTCATATCGAGTTCATGTTGGACTATTGGATATAGTACCAACGAGTAAGCTAAGATAGGCGCATTCGTTTGAGATGGTTGTGTTGAGCGGGACAAAACTCCTGGCAGTTGCAAACTTCTATTGTGGAATCTTTCTAGGCTACTACGATTTGACGATGATGAAGATTATCGATATCCTTAAAACATGAAGAAGTGTCTAGAATCGGATGACGAGTCAACAGAAGAGTTCAGATAGAAGATAAGTATTAAGACTTTGGCAATACCTTCTATTTCTATAATTCCTTTTGACATCTCTAAAAAAAGAGAAGTAATTGTTAGAGGATATATTCCCTAACACTTATTTTCAATCATATCTGTGTTTTAAATATGCCAGAGGCTATCATAAAGCCTATTTTTCAGGTTTTGATAGCTCTTCCAAGTTATGATAATTTAACTTCCACTTTTCTTATTTGGTGAATAGTTTCTTGGTGATGTGACACCACTTGCTCATTTGGTGCCAGAATTTTGTTCTCTGGATTTTATTTCCTTCAGAAATATCAGCTTTGAAATCTTTTTAGTTTTATTCATCTAAGTTTGAATTCCTTTTATATTCTTTTATTCTGACTGAGATGAACAACCCTAACTATAGGGGACACAAGGTATACTTGTCTGTGAGCCAGGTTATAGTAAACTAGAAATGAGAGTGTGTAGGAGTGTGTATAGCTATGTGAGGACGTTTGAGCTCATATCGAGTTCCTGTTGGACTATTGGATATAGTACCAACGAGTAAGCTAAGATAGGCGCATTCGTTTGAGATGGTTGTGTTGAGCGGGACAAAACTCCTGGCAGTTGTAAACTTCTATTGTGGAATCTTTCGAGGCTACTATGATTTGATGATGATGAAGATTATCGATATCCTTAAAACATGAAGAAGTGTCTAGAATCGGATGACGAGTCAACAGAAGAGTTCAGATAGAAGATAAGTATTAAGACTTTGGCAATACCTTCTATTTCTATAATTCCTTTTGACATCTCTCAAAAAAAGAGAAGTAATTGTTAGAGGATATATTCCCTAACACTCATTTTCAATCATATCTGTGTTTTAAATCTGCCAGAGGCTATCATTATGCCAATTTTTTCAGGTTTTGATAGCTCTGCCAAGTTATGATAATTTAACTTCCACTTTTCTTATTTGGTGGATAGTTTCTTGGTGATGTGACACCACTTGCTCATTTGGTGCCAGGATTTTGTTCTCTGGATTTCATTTCCTTCAGAAATATCAGCTTTTAAATCTTTTCATTTTTATTCATCTAAGTTTGAATTCTTTTTATATTCTTTTATTCTGACTGAGATGAACAACCCTAACTATAGGGGACACAAGGTATACTTGTCTGTGAGCCAGGTTATAGTAAACTAGAAATGAGAGTGTGTAGGAATGTGTATAGCTATGTGAGGACGTTTGAGCTCATATCGAGTTCCTGTTGGACTATTGGATATAGTACCAACGAGTAAGCTAAGATAGGCGCATTCGTTTGAGATGGGTGTGTTGAGCGGGACAAAACTCCTGGCAGTTTAAACTTCTATTGTGGAATCGTTCGAGGCTACTACGATTTGACGACGATGAAGATTATCGATATCCTTAAAACATGAAGAAGTGTCTAGAATCGGACGACGAGTCAACAGAAGAGTTCAGATAAAAGATAAGTATTAAGACTTTGGCAATACCTTCTATTTCTATAATTTCTTTTGACATCTCTAAAAAAAGAGAAGTAATTGTTCGAGGATATATTCCCTAACACTTATTTTCAATCATATCTGTGTTTTAAATATGCCAGAGGCTATCATAAAGCCTATTTTTCAGGTTTTGATAGCTCTTCCAAGTTATGATAATTTAACTTCCACTTTTCTTATTTGGTGGATAGTTTCTTGGTGATGTGACACCACTTGCTCATTTGGTGCCAGAATTTTGTTCTCTGGATTTCATTTCCTTCAGAAATATCAGCTTTGAAATTTTTTTAGTTTTATTCATCTAAGTTTGAATTCCTTTTATATTCTTTTATTCTGACTGAGATGAACAACCCTAACTATAGGGGACACAAGGTATACTTGTCTGTGAGCCAGGTTATAGTAAACTAGAAACGAGAGTGTGTAGGAGTGTGTATAGCTATGTGAGGACGTTTGAGCTCATATCGAGTTCCTGTTGGACTATTGGATATAGTACCAACGAGTAAGCTAAGATAGGCACATTCGTTTGAGATGGTTGTGTTGAGCGGGACAAAACTCCTGGCAGTTGTAAACTTCTATTGTGGAATCTTTCGAGGCTACTACGATTTGACGAAGATGAAGTTTATCGATATCCTTAAAACATGAAGAAGTGTCTAGAATCGGACGACGAGTTAACAGAAGAGTTCAGATAGAAGATAAGTATTAAGACTTTGGCAATACCTTCTATTTCTATAATTCCTTTTGATATCTTTAAAAAAAGAGAAGTAATTGTTAGAGGATATATTCCCTAACACTCATTTTCAATCATATCTGTGTTTTAAATCTGCCAGAGGCTATCATTAAGCCTATTTTTCAGGTTTTGATAGCTCTGCCAAGTTATGATAATTTAACTTCCACTTTTCTTATTTGGTGGATAGTTTCTTGGTGATGTGACACCACTTGCTCATTTGGTGCCAGGATTTTGTTCTCTGGATTTCATTTCCTTCAGAAATATCAGCTTTTAAATCTTTTCAGTTTTATTCATCTAAGTTTGAATTCCTTTTATATTCTTTTATTCTGACTGAGATGAACAACCCTAACTATAGGGGACACAAGGTATACTTGTCTGTGAGCCAGGTTATAGTAAACTAGAAACAAGAGTGTGTAGGAGTGTGTATAGCTATGTGAGGACGTTTGAGCTCATATCGAGTTCCTGTCGGACTATTGGATATAGTACCAACGAGTAAGCTAAGATAGGCGCATTCGTTTGAGATGGGTGTGTTAGATATATTTGATAATGTCATGCTAATATGTTTTATGTTTAGCTTTCAGATCTTACGTGAACAGGATAAATCAGTACTTAACTGTTGATCAGTACTTATACTGGAAGTCAGGACTTAAGGATATCAGTACTTATATTATCAGGAGATAATCATCAGAAGATAGATATCAGAACTTAAGTGCTGAAGGACAATCAGATAAGGACAGTAGCTGATTAAAGGAAAGAAGATCGAGATAAACATAAGAAGAGATATGCATGAAGAAGGAATTCCGTGAAGAATGGAATACTTGGAAGAAAAGATATCTGATTAATATATTTTAGGAAGCAGAATTATATTCCATATCAATTAGCGATTATCTTGTAACTGTGTAGTATATAAACACAGACATAGGGTTTACACTATAAGTGTTATCATTATTAGAAAAGATTATTCATTGTAACCCTAGCAGCTCTCGTGATATTTGTTCATCACTGAGAGGTAACAGTTCCATACTGTAACAGAGTTTATTGTTTCAATAAAGTTTGTTTTCTGTTACTTAAGATCTTAAAGTTCGATTTGAGTGTACTATACACTGTATTCACCCCTTCTACAGTGTGTGTGTAACCTAACAATTGGTATCAGAGCCTATCTGTTAACTTACATACAGTTAAAGATCCAAACACAATCATGTCGGACACAGAAACTCCAACTAAGCCTACCACAACTGAGGAACCACCATAGACACAAATTCAGAGTCGGTATGAGACCATCAGAGTCCCCATACTGAGACCATCTGAATATCCCATATGGAAGGTAAGGATGACCATGTTCCTGGAAGCAACAGATCCAGAATACCTGGATAGAATTAAGGAAGGTCCTCATAAACCAACCAAACTCGCTGTTGTAGTTGCAGGTGAAGCAACAATGACCGTACCAAAGGAGAAGAGTGATTATACTGCTGAGGACATAGCATCAATTGCTAAGGATGCTAAGGTACGACACTTACTGCATAGTGCCATTGATAATGTAATATCAAACAGGGTAATCAACTGCAAGACTGCTAAGGAGATATGGGATGCTCTGGAAACAAGATGTCAGGGAACTGACATAATTAAGAAGAACAGGAAGACAATACTCACTCAAGAGTATGAACACTTTGACTCAAAGACTAATGAGTTATTGAATGATTTATATGATAGATTTGTCAAACTTTTGAATGATTTGTCATTGGTTGATAAAGAGTATGATCTTGAAGATTCAAACCTTAAGTTCCTGTTAGCTCTTCCTGAATGCTGGGATTTGAAGGCAACGGCAATAAAAGACAACTACAATCTTGATGAAACAACTCTTGACGAAATCTATGGAATGCTCAAGACTCATGAGCTGGAGATGGAACAAAGAAGCAAGAGGAAAGGAGGAAAGTCAAGGACAGTTGCTCTTAAGGCTGAAGAAGAATTCCCCAAAGCAGCTTCCTCAAAGAAAGACAAGGGTAAAGCTCTTTTCATAAAGTCTGATACTGAGTCATCAAGTTCTGAGAGTGATGATGACTCAGATTCTGAAAGCTTGCCTGAGACTGATGCTGATGAGGAGATGATGAAGCTGTGTGCTCTTATGGTGAAAGGAATCACCAAGATTGCATACAGGAAGTTCAGGAAGGGAAAGAAGTTTTCCAGAAAAAGCATAAGTTCTGATAAGAAGAATTTCAGAAGATCTGAAGGCAGAGGAGGAAAGTCTGACAGAGGAGATTACACCAATGTTAAATGCTATAACTGTGGTGAGAAAGGCCACATATCTCCTGACTGCAAGAAGGTAAAGGGTGACAGAGGCAAGGCTCTTGTCACAAAGCAGAAAAGCTGGACAGACACTTCAGACTCTGAAAGTGAGGAGAACTATGTATTGATGGCAAATGCTGATAAAGAAAGTGCTGAGAGCAGTTCTGAAGCTGCTGAAACAAAGGTACCTCAGACTACTTATGCTTTTCATACTGATGATATTAATGAGTTGAGAAGATATCTTAAAACCGTGTTTGTTAGTTATAGAGATCAAACCTTAACATGTGAAAGATTAACTTCTGAAAATCTTGCTTTTAAGAAAAGAAATGATTTCTTAGAAAAAGAGTTAGTTATATTCCATCAAACTCAGAAGGATAGAGATGATGCTTTTTATGTTAGGGATGAAGTGCTAAAAATGAATGAATCTCTAAAAACTGAGTTAAAAAAGGAAAGAGAGATAATCAGGACTTGGACTAACTCTGGCAGAATAACTCAAAATTTGCTAAGTAGTGAAAATTGGAAAGAGGGCTTAGGTTATGGAGAGAATAAGAATGATAAAGGAACTGAAGAAATTAAGCCTGTTGTTAAGCAAAAGCCAAAGTTAAAACCTGTTAAGTTTGTAACTATAAAGTCTGATAATGAGAAATCAGAAGTTAAAGAGGAATTAACTTCTGACAAACTAAAATAGAAAAAGATAGCTGAAGTAAATATAGGCTTAATGACAAAGAAGCAGCTTAAGCATAAGCTGAAAGATGTCAAGAATACAAACAAGGTAAAATCACCTAGGAAAAATAGGAATGGAAAGGAAGGTGTGAATAAAAGCAATGATTATAAACCTGTTCCTGATGCTCCTAGGAAAACATGTCATAACTGTGGAAGTTCTAACCATCTGGTTTCTTTTTGCAGGAAAAATAAGAATATTAACTCCTTACCTTCAAAATCAGGAGTTAAGAGTCAGTCTGTTAGATACAAACCACAAAATCCTTGTTTTCATTGTGGTAGTTTATGGTATTCCATTTATACTTGTAAGGAATATCATAGTTTGTACTATGATTATTATCAAATAAAACCTTCTTTGAAGAAAGTTTCCATTGTTCCTTCTAGTGTAAATTCTGATTCAAAGTCTGATAATGTAAATTCTGATAAGAAAAATGTTAACATAAACTCTGATGCTAAATCCGCTGCAAATGTTAACAAACTTAATAAGGCCAAAGGATCCAAGCAAGTCTGGGTCCTTAAAACTAATAATTAGTGGTCTTTGTGATTGCAGGGCAACATGAAAAATATTCTAGTTCTGGACAGTGGATGTTCAGGACATATGACTGGAAATAAGGCCCTGCTATCAGACTTTGTGGAGAAAGCTGGCCCAAGTGTTTCTTATGGAGATGGCAACATTGGAAAAACATTGGGATATAGCAATATCAATCTTGGAAATGTCATAATTAAACAAGTAGCTCTGGTCTCAGGACTTAAACACAACCTACTGAGTATAAGTCAAATCTGTGACAGAGGTTATCATGTTGATTTCTTTGAAGAACACTGTGAAGTTGTGAGTAAATCTAAAGGCAAAGTTGTTCTGAAAGGATACAGACGTGGTAACATTTATGAAGCTAAGCTTTCAACAAGTACTGATGGCTCTGCAATCTGTCTGTTAAGTAGAGCATCAATTAAAGAAAGCTGGAATTGGCATAAGAAACTCTCTCATTTAAATTTCAACAATATAAATGAACTGGTCAAGAAAGATCTTGTGAGAGGATTGCCAAACACAGTATTTGCTCCTGATGGTCTTTATGATTCATGTCAGAAAGCCAAACAAAGAAAATCTTCATTCAAGAGCAAGACTGATTCATCAATTCTTGAGCCTTATCATCTTATACATGTTGATCTATTTGGTCCAGTAAATGTCATGTCTATTGCAAAGAAGAAGTATGCGTTGGTCATAGTGGATGAGTTCACCAGATACACATGGGTGTATTTCTTGCACACAAAAAGTGAAACTGCATCTATCTTGATTGATCATGTCAAACAGCTGGATAAAATGGTCAAAGATTCTGTAAAAATTTTAAGGAGTGATAATGGCACTGAGTTCAAGAATTTGATAATGGAAGAGTTCTGCAAAAGCCATGGAATAAAGCAGGAATTTTTTGCTCCTGGAACTCCACACCAAAATGGAGTTGTTGAAAGGAAGAATAGAACTCTCATTGAAGCTGCACGTACAATGCTTGAAGAAGCAAAGCTTCCAACCTAATTCTGGGCTGAAGCTGTGCAGACTGCTTGTTTTACTCAAAATGCAACACTCATTAACAAGCATGGAAAAACACCATATGAGATGGTGAAGAAAAAGAAGCCAAATCTGAAATATTTTCATGTATTTGGATGCAAGTGTTTTGTTCTCAAGACTCATCCTGAACAGCTATCAAAGTTTGATCTAAAAGCTGATGAAGGAATCTTTGTTGGATATCCACTTTCCACAAAAGCCTTCAGAGTCTATAATTTGAGAACAAAAGTGGTCATGGAATCTATCAATGTCTCTTTTGATGACAAGAAGATCACTGGTCTTAAATATTTCATTGACCATGATCAGCTGAGATTTGAAAATGAAGACTCATATTCTGATACTGAAAATCCTGACAGTCTAAGTCCTGATACTGCAAACTCTGATGGATTAAACTCTGATGTTATTGAAACTGTGGTGACTACGTTAAAGGAAGATGCACCTATGCAGGGGGAGCATACTCAAGATCCTACCACATCTCAAGAAACATCCGAACATGCATCTGGCTCTTCAAGTTCTGATTCGTCAAGTTCTGATAAGCCAAGTTCTGATAGTGCTGAAAATCTAAATACTGAAGAATCCAACTCAGAGAGCATAGTTTCAGGGGGAGCATCAGAAAATGAAAATGAAGATAACATGGATCATGGGGGAGCATCCAGTTCTAGAGAAAACCTTCCATCTGCAAGGAAGTGGACAAAATCACATACACCTGATTTGATAATTGGAAATCTTGATGCAGGTGTCAGAACTAGAACAGGTGCTTCAAATGAGTGTCTTTACAATTCTTTTCTCTCTCAGACTGAGCCAAAGAAAGTGGAAGAAGCTCCTAAAGATGCTGATTGGGTGCAAGCAATGCAGGAAGAGTTGAATGAATTTGAAAGAAACAAAGTCTGGACCCTAGTACCAAGACCAAAGAATAGATCTGTTGTTGGTACAAAGTGGGTATTCAGAAACAAAACTGACAGTAATGGCATAATTACAAGGAATAAGGCAAGGCTGGTTGCAAAAGGATATTCTCAACAGGGGGGAATTGATTATGATGAAACATTTGCACCAGTTGCTAGGTTAGAAGCCATAAGGATATTTTTGGCTTATGCTGCTCACAAAAAGTTTACTGTCTTTCAAATGGATGTGAAAAGTGCTTTTCTCAATGGAGAATTGGAGGAAGAGGTATATGTTGAACAACCTCCAGGTTTTGTAGATATTAAACATCCAGACTATGTCTACAGACTTGACAAAGCACTTTATGGACTTAAGCAAACTCCTAGAGCATGGTATGAGACTTTAGCTCAGTTTCTTCTGGAAAGTGGATTCAACAGAGGGACAATAGACAAAACACTGTTCTACCTCAACCATGGAAAGGACTTACTTCTGGTCCAGATTTATGTTGATGATATCATTTTTGGATCTACAAATGACAAACTTTGCAAGAAGTTTGCTAAACTAATGCAGTCAAGATATCAGATGAGTATGATGGGGGAACTTAGCTATTTTCTGGGCCTTCAAGTCAAGCAGAATGAGGAAGGCACTTTTATTTGTCAAACCAAGTACACCAGAAACTTGCTAAAGAAATTTGGAATGCAAGATTGTTCAAGTGCATCCACTCCAATGGCCACTGCAACAAAACTGGATAAGGATACCGGTAAATCAGTAGATATTACTGACTACAGAGGTATGATTGGCTCTCTACTCTATCTAACTGCTAGTAGACCTGATATCATGTATGCTACCTGTCTTTGTGCAAGATTTCAAGCAGATCCAAGAGAACCTCACTTAACAACTGTAAAAAGAATCTTTAAGTATCTTAAAGGACAGCTGCTCTGGGATTATGGTATCCTAGAGAATCAGATTTTAAACTAATAGGTTACTCAGATGCAGATTTTGCAGGTTGCAAAATTGACAGGAAAAGCACAAGTGGAAGCTACCAATTTCTTGGAGGCAGATTGGTTTCTTGGTATAGCAAGAAACAAAAGTCAATTTCCACATCAACTGCAGAAGCAGAGTATATTACTGCAGGAAGCTGTTGTGCACAGATTCTTTGGATGAAGAATCAGTTACTGGATTATGGGTTAACATATTTCAAAATCCCTATTTACTGTGATAATCAAAGTGCTATTGCTATGACAGGTAATCCAGTTCAACATTCAATGACAAAGCACATCAGCATCAGGTACCATTTCATCAGGGAACATGTGGATGAAGGTACAGTGGAATTGCATTTTGTTCCCACAGATCAACAGTTGGCAGATATCTTCACAAAACCATTATGTAAAGCTACTTTTACAAGATTAGTAAATGAACTTGGAATGGTTTCAGGTTCTTTCTCTAAATCTTCTTAGACTTGTTCTGTGTTATCAGACTTTATGCTCAGTATTTACAGAATTAATCTCATTGTATATTCTGTGCTTAATTGATAAATGTCTTTAAGTACTGACTGTTGTCTGATATATGTTTCTAAACTCTGATAAGTGATATGTCTGTTCTAGTACCTATTCAATCCTATGAGGATAACTGTGCTAGATACTGACCTAGTAGTCTTCAATAAACAAATGATTCGATGGAAGAAGTAATTATTTCAGTGGAAATCTTATGACACTAGCAAATTCTGATAACTGAGCTTAGTTAAGTTCACTTTGTATATCTTATTACTAAGTCACAAATTAGAATAATGCTACTCATCTGTTAAGTTCTGATACTAGTAAAACTGCTGAATGTACTAAGTGCTGATAGACCTCTCTTATCAAAAGAAAAAGCAAAAAGATCAAAGATTAAAATCAGGTACTCCTTTGAGATCTAGAGTAAAAATATGGAAGGGACGACCCAAGTGCATTGCTGGTATTAAGTAAATATGCATCAGAAAAGCAAAATATTTTCTTGGTGACTTTTCACACTCTATGATTACTGGAGAAATACTCTGAAAATAGCATAAATTCTGATAAACAGTCGTGACTCACTTACACTGAGAAGCCACTATAAAATAGAATTTCAAAAGATGCATAAAATTAGCACAAAACAGTTGAGGTGGACTCAAGCATAAACTCATTCTTCAGTAGGTTTCAGGACAATGACAGATCTTTAGCAAAATTTTAGTTATGCCTTATTTCTAAGATGTACTGAAGTGAATCAAACTTTACTCTTTGTCTGTTTTTAGCTTAATGCACACACTAATCACTCCATCTGAATGATGAAAATTTCTGTGGTGGTCTATGTTATTTTAGATAAACAGTCATTGTGTCATTATTGCAAAAATTCTGAGGACAAGTTCTCAGTTACACGTTTTGATGATTAAGTTCTGACGTCTATAACTCAGAACTTGTTTGAGTATTTACTAAGATGGGCATTCCTTTTTCGAGTGAAGAAATTATGTTCTGATGACTGTTAAGTTCTGGTATAGGTCTAAGTTCTGATTTCTCAGTCTAATCCTTTACTTGACTTATCTGTGAATAAAATTTGGTAACAGTCTCAGTTCGAACTAGAATATGTTGAAGTGGAAGAGTAATAATCACTATGATTAGGATTAATGGTATTTTTCCTTGAACAGTCCACTGTTTCTTGTGTCTTGTGCGGTCTAGACCATGATTCCTCTTTCCAATGACTGTTATTCTTTTTCAAAGTCTAGGGAGACGAGGTAGAATTAATTCTACCTGTCAGCATTAAATATCTTTGTGTCTCTTGGCATTCTCTTGCCTATATAAGCAACCACTTCACATCAGTCTTTCCATCACATTCTTCTCACACACTTATCCTCCTTCTTCTATCAAAAACACAATGGTTCGATACAACATGTTTTTGAACAACCAAACCTTCACAATGGAGCTAAGTTGTGCCGACTGGTAGCAGGAGTGGCATGTAACAGCCATTCCTGAGGAGATCTGGGATTCTGTCCCACAGGAGGTGCTAACTCACCTTCTATTCTTCTATATGGATTACCATCGCCATCTGGAGCGATTGGAGGAGGAAAGGCGAGAAGCTATCCGTCAGCAAGAGCGAATCATACGACTCGCCATCTTGTTCGTCGAAGATAGGAAGAGGAAGATGACTTAATCTTGTCTTCTTCCTGTTCTTCTTCATCCTCAGCTTTGTCAGGCTTCTTAGCTAGGACTAAAGCTGTTGATGTTAGGATTAGAAGCTTAGGGAAAATCTTGTATAAGTATTGATGTAATTTCCATTTCATAAATGAATTGACTTGATATATTAATGAAAATTGTTTTTACTTCAAGATTTTGTCTCTGAGTTATTTTATCTTGTGTTGATAAATCCTGATTGATATTCTGATGACCATTTAATTTTTGTTTTCATTTAAGTTCTGATTCTCTGTCAGCACTTATTCATCGAAATTATCTCAGTCATTTTTAACATGATTTATTTTCAGAATATTAATGTTGCAGTGAAAAATAATTCAATCAGTGCTAACGGGTTAAATTTTGAATTAAAATTGTTTCCCTTGATAAATGAAACAGTTTTTTCCTTGAAACTCGGCAACTGGGTAAGTAATGATTCCTGTTTTCTCGAGCCCAGTAACTGACCGTTATTACTGCATGTCTGACAGGTGTCCAACGGTAATATTTTTTTGGTATAAGTACAGCAGAGAGAAGATTTCTTTAATCTTTTTAATTTTCTTTATACTTTATCTCTCTCCTTACTTTTACTCTCTTTCTCCTTCTTTCTCACGTTGGTTTTTCATACAGACATTATCTCAAACACCTAACAGGCATACTTCAATCTCAATATTTTTTCACATGGCACCAAAGGATTTAATCATCGATGGAGCAAAGTTTGTTCCAAACAACTATGCTGCAATTCTTGATCATGCTGAAGCTCCATCTGAATTGCACTTTGTGCAAGATCTTCTTGCACATAGTGAGGTTGGGTACGCCTTAACTCAGCCTGAATTATTTTCAAGTCAACAAGTTCTGAGGTTCTGGAGGACTGGCGTTTTTGATGATGGTGGTAACCGTGGAACTCCCAGTATTATCTTCCAAGTGGGTGATTCATCCTTTGTAGTCACTCCTGGTACAGTACGCAGGGCTTTACATCTTCCAGAGGATTGTACTTTCTCAGTTCCAGAGGACTCAGCCCTTCGGAGTTAATGGCTGAATTGGGATATGAAAAGAGTCTGACGAAACTTGGACAGTTGAAACGGGTTAATATCAGAAGAGAATGGAGTTTCTTCTTTGATTGCATCACCAAAGCTTTTGGGAACAAATGTTCAAATTTTGATGATATCCCAATTCTGAGTCAGCACATAGGGTATGCTATTATCCATCAAACTCATTTTGATTTTGCAACTGGAATAATTGGTTTTATTGGGGATAGGATGACAGAGGATCGAGATGTTGTTTATTTTGCTAGATTCTGTCAACTTATTTACACTTACTGTATTGATGAACCTCATTTAGTCAGCACTCAAACCCCACCTTTTAAGGTTGTAAAACGATACTTTAATGACCTGGTAAATGCTGATACTAAGAAGAAAGTGGTTAGACCATTACAGATTCCTAAGTCTGTAAAACAGATCCTGGTAAATGCTGATCCTGATACTTATAGATCTGTTTACTCTGATGTCCAACCACCTCCCACCACCCAAAATCCATCAACCTCAGTACCTACCTCTCATTCTACTCAACCTACCCTCAGAACTTATCTCAAATCCTATCTCTCCACTTCACAGACTGCTCAACCTTCTTCTTCAGCACCTACTGTGAAGCCTACATCCTCTAAGCCAAAGAGAACAAAGACTGTTCCTTAAACACCTCAAAAGAGGAGGAGATTTACTTTGAGAGATGAATCAGATTCTGAGGAACAGATTCCTTCTTCAGAACCTGTGGTGGTTGAAGCTGAGAAAGCAACTTCTCAGAAGGATTCTGAAATTGGGGGTTCTAGGCTTCTCAAGAGGCTTAGACGTATGATAGTTCCTGAAACTCCCAAGGAATCCAAATCAACAAGGAAGTACAAGAAACAGAGGGCACAAAGGCCAGTTTCAGATGATGAGGAGGAAGCAACTAAGGAAGGGGATCAGGAATCTCTGATCTCACAAGGCAAGGAATTTGCTCCAGTCACTTTTTCTCCATCAACTCCATCTCAGGAAGCTGTATCTGACAAGGCTAACTCACCATCTGTGTCTCTTGTTGATCCAGGCACAAGTGCTGAAATTGATATTCAGAACCTGGTTGTGCCTGCAATACTTTTCTTAGAAGCTCCAACAATAAATAATCCTTCCACAACACCTGTTACTGATGCTGTTCAAACTCCAGAGTTATCAACAATACCTTCTCTACATCAAGATGCTGATGATCAGATTTTAGGTGAGCATCAGGATATGGCTGTTGATCAGAACTAAGTATCAGATCAGCAATTAGAGGATACTGAAGCCTCCATTGCTACTCACACTGTTGTCTTATCAGAAGATACTGATTCTTTAAGTTCTGATGCTACAAATGTTGGAGATACTGGTGAAGCTGCTACAACTGTAGATGCTGATGAAGCAGGTCCTTCAGGACATACTCCTCCACCGACTCTTCCTAAGTCTGAACTGGTAAAGGAGTTTGTTATCAGGGATGCACCAGTGCCTTGGAGTGAAACTCCTGCAGGTCAGGAGTGGACTAAGGAATGGAACTCAGTTTCATGTGTTCCAAATGCTTTACATCTTGCTGAGCACTTGACTAAAGCTGATGAAATGTTAAATTCTGATGATTTTAAAACCCAGCTTAGAGTCACTGCATTGAGTACTAAACATCTACAAGGTCTTCATTCCAATACTCATGCAGAGCTACACAAGATTCAGGAGAACTTTATCAAACAGGAACAAGTTTGGAAAATTGATAAGAAAAAGTTCTTCCAACCTACCATTGACAGGGTTGCTTATATTGAGAAAACTCAAGAGAAATAACAAGCTCAGATTGATCAAATTCTGACAAATCAAGCTTCTCAGCAATCGCAACTTACTGAAATCCAGACCTCAATGGAACTACTTATCTCTCTTTTATTACCTGCTGATGCCAAAAAGGGGGAGAAGGTAATTAAGTCCAAATGCACAACCAACAAGACACTGCAAGGAAAGGATGATGGAAAAGATGACCAAGGAACCTCTGGAATGGGTAGTGGTCATAGTCAAGGTAGAAGGTTTACATCAAGACAAGCTAGTCACAGAACAAGTTCTGATACTGGAAAAAGAATAAGTTCTGCTGCTGGTAAAAGGATAAGTTCTGATGAACTTCTAGATCTTGATGAGGAAATGTCAAGACAGTTATTTCTTCAAGAAAATCCAGGGATGGACTTGGAAAGTTTAAAGGAAGAAGAAGCCAGACTTAAATCAGAGAAAGTCACATCTAAATCTGAAGCTTCTGGTAAAAAGTTACTTCCAAAACCTAAAGGCATTGTGATCAAAGAAAGGACACATACTGAAGCAACTTTGGCTAGATCACAACCACAGATAGATCCAAGATCCAAGGGTAAAGAAAAGGTTGGTGAACCTATCAAGGCTTATGTACCTCCTGAGGAAGAAGAAATTACTGATAGAAAAGATGATCTTGCCCTGACTACAAGAAAAGTTCTTAAAACAACCTCTGACATGGCTCAAGTTGTTCAGAGTTAAGAAATTGTAAGTTCTGATATTCAGAAGAAGCAAGTAACCTCTGACAGTGCTCAAGTTAACTTGATATCAGAAAATAGATCAAAGACACTCCTACCAGGATTCACTAAAGCAAAACAGACTCAATCTTTGAAGACTACTGCAAGTGGTTTTGAAGCAAGAGTAGTTACTGGAAAGGAAGCTAGAGATAAAACTGGATTGGGAAGTGCTGATGAAAGAAGAGTACACAACACTACCAATGATCCAACTTCCTTGAGTGAACCAGGTATTGGAGCAACTCCTGAGAGATTGAATCAACTAGAATCTGTACAGATGGTTTACCATACCTACTTGAAAGAATACATCATGTTGTATTTCATGACAGATGGTAGGGTTTATCATATAAGACAAAATGCCATTCCTTTGAAGTATTTTGAAGAATTAGAGCATGTACTTTTCTTACTTCAAGTGGATGACAGAATAACAGAGACTGCTGCAAACTACTTAAAAGAACAGATTCAGAGACAGAAAAGGCTTTATTCTGTTAAGTCTGACAGCATATATGTTCCAAAGTACAGAGATCACAATGGTGATATTATTGATATGAAGCCTAATACTGCACAGATCAGAACGTATCTTGGTATTAAGGGACTTGAATTCAATCTTGAGTCTGACAAAGCTTATGTCATAAGACTAGATCAGGAGTTAAGAAAAGCAAAGATTAATGATCTCAGAGCTGCAATCTTTCAAACTGGTGAAGATACTGCAGAGCTTAAAGGTGTTAAAAGGAGAATGATTGATGAACTAAGATATGCTGAGAAATGTTTGTTGAAGAACTATCTCAGAACAACTCCTGACATCAGAGAGATCAGAAAATGAAGAAGCCAAGTCGAAGATCTACAACTGCTTAAATTCTGATATTTATACAGATTGAAGTTGTTATCAGAAGTTGAAATTGGTAAAAACTTTAAGGACTGTAAGTTGTAGTTATCTAGTCTATTTCTCATGCATTTGTACTTAATGTTTTTGACATCATCAAATATCTGTTAAACTTGTATATTTTGTTAATTTACAAGTTGGGGGAGATTGTTAGATATATTTGATAATGTCATGGCTAATATGTTTTATGTTTAGCTTTCAGATCTTACGTGAACAGGATAAATCAGTACTTAACTGTTGATCAGTACTTATACTGGAAGTCAGGACTTAAGGATATCAGTACTTATATTATCAGGAGATAATCATCAGAAGATAGATATCAGAACTTAAGTGCTGGAGGATAATCAGATAAGGACAGTAGCTGATTAAAGGAAAGAAGATCGAGATAAACATAAGAAGAGATATGCATGAAGAAGGAATTCCGTGAAGAATGGAATACTTGGAAGAAAAGATATCTGATTGATATATTTTAGGAAGCAGAATTATATTCCATATCAATTAGCGATTATCTTGTAACTGTGTAGTATATAAACACAGACATAGGGTTTACACTATAAGTGTTATCATTATTAGAAAAGATTATTCATTGTAACCCTAGCAGCTCTCGTGATATTTGTTCATCACTGAGAGGTAACAGTTCCATACTGTAACAGAGTTTATTGTTTCAATAAAGTTTGTTTTCAGTTACTTAAGATCTTAAAGTTTGATTTGAGTGTACTATACACTGTATTCACCCCCTCTACAGTGTGTGTGTGTGACCTAACAGGGTGTGTTGAGCGGGACAAAACTCCTGGCAGTTTAAACTTCTATTGTGGAATCTTTCGAGGCTACTACGATTTGACGACGATGAAGATTATCGATATCCTTAAAACATGAAGAAGTGTCTAGAATCGGACGACGAGTCAACAGAAGAGTTCAGATAGAAGATAAGTATTAAGACTTTGGCAATACCTTATAATTCTATAATTCCTTTTGACATCTCTAAAAAAAGAGAAGTAATTGTTAAAGGATATATTCCCTAACACTCATTTTCAATCATATCTGTGTTTTAAATATGCCAGAGGCTATCATAAAGCCTATTTTTCAGGTTTTGATAGCTCTTCCAAGTTATGATAATTTAACTTCCACTTTTCTTATTTGGTGGATAGTTTCTTGGTGATGTGACACCACTTGCTCATTTGGTGCCAGAATTTTGTTCTCTGGATTTCATTTCCTTCAGAAATATCAGCTTTGAAATCTTTTTAGTTTTATTCATCTAAGTTTGAATTCCTTTTATATTCTTTTATTCTGACTGAGATGAACAACCCTAACTATAGGGGACACAAGGTATACTTGTCTGTGAGCCAGGTTATAGTAAACTAGAAACGAGAGTGTGTAGGAGTGTGTATAGCTATGTGAGGACGTTTGAGCTCATATCGAGTTCCTGTTGGACTATTGGATATAGTACCAACGAGTAAGCTAAGATAGGCGCATTCGTTTGAGATGGTTGTGTTGAGCGGGACAAAACTCCTGGCAGTTGTAAACTTCTATTGTGGAATCTTTCGAGGCTACTACGATTTGACGACGATGAAGATTATCGATATCCTTAAAACATGAAGAACTGTCTAGAATCGGACGACGAGTCAACAGAAGAGTTCAGATAGAAGATAAGTATTAAGACTTTGGCAATACCTTCTATTTCTATAATTCCTTTTGACATCTCTAAAAAAAAGAGAAGTAATTGTTAGAGGATATATTTCCTAACACTCATTTTCAATCATATATGTGTTTTAAATCTGCCAGAGGCTATCATTAAGCCTATTTTTCAGGTTTTGATAGCTCTGCCAAGTTATGATAATTTAACTTCCACTTTTCTTATTTGGTGGATAGTTTCTTGGTGATGTGACACCACTTGCTCATTTGGTGCCAGGATTTTGTTCTCTGGATTTCATTTCCTTCAGAAATATCAGCTTTTAAATCTTTTCAGTTTTATTCATCTAAGTTTGAATTCCTTTTATATTCTTTTATTCTGACTGAGATGAACAACCCTAACTATAGGGGACACAAGGTATACTTGTCTATGAGCCAGGTTATAGTAAACTAGAAATGAGAGTGTGTAGGAGTGTGTATAGCTATGTGAGGACGTTTGAGCTCATATCGAGTTCCTGTTGGACTATTGGATATAGTACCAACGATTAAGCTAAGATAGGCGCATTCGTTTGAGATGGTTGTGTTGAGCGGGACAAAACTTCTGGAAGTTGCAAACTTCTATTGTGGAATCTTTCGAGGCTACTACGATTTGACGACGATGAAGATTATCGATATCCTTAAAACATGAAGAAGTGTCTAGAATCGGACGACGAGTCAACAGAAGAGTTCAGATAGAAGATAAGTATTAAGACTTTGGCAATACCTTCTATTTCTATAATTCTTTTTGACATCTCTAAAAAAAAGAGAAGTAATTGTTAGAGGATATATTCCCTAACACTCATTTTCAATCATATCTGTGTTTTAAATGTGCCAGAGGCTATCATAAAGCCTATTTTTCAGGTTTTGATAGCTCTGCCAAGTTATGATAATTTAACTTCCACTTTTCTTATTTGGTGGATAGTTTCTTGGTGATGTGACACCACTTGCTCATTTGGTGCCAGAATTTTGTTCTGTGGATTTCATTTCCTTCAGAAATATCAGCTTTGAAATCTTTTCAGTTTTATTCATCTGAGTTTGAATTCCTTTTATATTCTTTTATTATGACTGAGATGAACAACCCTAACTATAGGGGACACAAGGTATACTTATCTGTGTGATAGGGGTAGGATGGGACGCCATCACTTATGTGTGTTGTGAATACATGAAGGTTAAGAACCTTTAGTAGTGTCTTAATTTGGACACGCAATACCAAGTTCATTTGATCATATTGATCTCTCAGTTATTCTTTTATTTCAACAATAATTTTTCTCAAATTCAGATTTTGTCATGTTAGGATACGAAATTCTTTTCTCTTTGTAAGTCCATGATTTTATCATCCCAAACATTCGAAGGTATGCCAATCAAGTTAAGTTGATTTATCTTGGTCAAGTCAAAGCAGGGTTATGTGATGGGATTACCAAGAGCAACAGTGGACTGCGATGCGGTTATAATATCAGTGGCGTATAACGAAGCCAGTCTGTTTCTTTACTTCTCTCTCTATTTATCTCTCTCTCTTTCTTTTTCTTTCTCTCCATCTTTCTTCTTTCTCTCGATCAGTAAAAGTGATTCTATTGAGAAATTGGTCAAATGACATGTGGAAGGAACAATCGTGCGGAGTGAAGCTCCCGTGATAATTGTGTGGTATAAAGAATTGCGGTGTTATTTGGAATTTTGAGAAAAAGTTAAGTAGGCAGTATTGGAAAGTTGGTCAGAAGGTCCCTAGTGTTATCTTCAGTTGATTTCGAGGACGAATCCTTATAAGGGCGTAAATTGTGATATCCCGTATTTTCAGAATTATTATAACTTTTATTTTAATATACTTATGTGCTTTTATAATTTAAAAGGAATAAAATGGTGGATATTTTATTCATGTTTGACGAGTTGGTGTTATTAAATGGTAATGTGCTAATTGTTAAGTGTTATATCGATCCTTATTAATTTCTGAAAATATATATTTAAATGTATTGTTTTTTAAAAGTTATTGAAAGCCGATCTTATTGATATCAGTAATTGAATTATTTTGTAATATCCGGGAAATATCATGGAATTATTTTTATTAATAAATATTTTTTGTGACTATTATGGGAGTTTTGGGGAATTATTTAATGATTGATATTTATATGTGATATAGTGTAAGCATTTTATTTTAATATGTCCAGAATAAAGTATAAATAATTATGGTATTTTTCTGGTAATTTTTGGATTGTTATATGATTTTATAACGATTTATAGATTTAAAAATTATTTTCTGAGTAATTATAAAACTATTTTATAAAGCCGGGAATCGTCCAACTTCAATCGTTTTTGCATTTTTACAACCCGAAACTCTTCAGAAAACTCCTTCCTAACCTAATTTGATAATTCCAGACATTTTCCGTGTTTTAACGTTTTCGATCCGGATTACGGTTTGACCTCTGCGCGTCCCGGCGCAAAATTTTAGATACGATAATCATTTCGGTAGATCAATAAAACCCGTATTCTCGGGAGATGATATATTTTTACATTATTTTCTCATAGGGTGTTTTTTAAGAAGCTGGATTTTGATAATTATCCAAATCTGGTATTAAATCGTATCGTTTTTATAGTTACTAAGCGGCTAAGTAATCTATTTTTGGATCAGATATATAAGTGTAAATTCAGTCTTAAATTCTAGAATGTTTCAAAAATCATGAAACTTAAATATTATTAGTATTTGAATATTTCCAAAATTTTAAAATTGTTTCGGAAATTTTTCGGGCTTTATTTACTCGCACGTTTGTTCGTTAAATCGTAAAATGCGGATATGACGCACGATTTATAAATGTTTTAAAAATAATGAAAATTTTATTTTATTAGTTTTTAAATATTCTGAGAATTTTAGAAATATTTCAGTTTCATAAAAATTATCGGACCGGGCCCCTACCGGGACGTAAAACCCCACAAAAATCAGACTTTTGTTTTTATAAAATCCCGAGACTTTCAAATATTTTATATTTTCGCATTTTTGAAATATTCATAATTTTTGGAAAATTTTGATATAAATTTTATATTTATTTGATTAATATTATTCCCCACTATTTATTAATTTTGGGCTAATTTTAATTATGTCGTATTAATTTTTAGTTAAAAGAAAAAGAAAAAAAAAAGAAAAAAAAAAGAAAAAAAAAGAAGAAAAACATGCCACGCACCCCCGGCCCCCAGTATACTCCCTTCCCCCATTTGTTTGTTTTGGTAAACAGAGTACTCCCTCCCCTCTTCTGTCTCTTCATTCTATCGTATATTTATATAATTTTAATTTTCAAAAATTCATATCTCCTCAACCGTCCGTCCAAATTTCAATTGTTATATATATAAACGATCAGCCCTTCGATACCTACGCATAGGTATATATATTTCGAGGTTTTGAGAAGAGAATTTGCGGAGCATATTTTTCGTTTTAATTTATTTTCCGGGCATAGAAAAGGAGTTTTGCGGTGTTGATTACTCCACATGGCATCTCTGCGTGTATATATCTATCACTATTAATCTCGAATTTTTCTGGAGATATTTTTCGGACATCAGATATTCTTCTCGGGGTGATCAGAATTTATTTTGGGTAACGATTCCGAATTTCCGCCTTCA
This sequence comes from Apium graveolens, assembly GCF_009905375.1. Classification (NCBI taxonomy): domain Eukaryota; kingdom Viridiplantae; phylum Streptophyta; class Magnoliopsida; order Apiales; family Apiaceae; genus Apium; species Apium graveolens. The sequence continues at coordinate 128,617,968 of NC_133648.1, forward strand.
TACTCGTGTATAATATAACATGTTAGTGTTTATATATTTATTTCATAATTTTTAGAAATTTTTGTAGATGTCGCTTTTGGCCGTGTTTTTCGTTTCTAGCGTGTTTATACGTCCAAATATTAATTATTGTGTGTTTTAAATTTATTGATTTTATTAGAGTACATTTGGATTGTGTTATTTGGGATTGATTTTGAGGGGTATGACCCCGGGAAAAGTCCGTTTTACAAAGACGTTATTTTGAAAAAATTTCTAAAATATTTATTTCGATTTCAAATTATTATCTTTTATTATTTTCAAAAATCATAATTTGATTCCATTATTTATAATTTGTTTTGATATATTCTTATTTTATTCATAGTAAATAAATCGTTCGTCCGTTTAATACGAAACGAACGCGTATAGACTCATAAAAATATTCCGCTTTCATTAAAAATACTTTCTAGACCTAAATTCTTTTATTTCGAGAACTCGATTGTTTTTGCAAATCATTCTGAGTCATTTATTAATCAATAAATCATATTTTGACCCGTTTTAAATTCATAAAGTACCGATTCGACTGTTTTGACGAACCGAGTTATGTGTTATATGAATTATGTGATACGTGAGTTATGTGAATTACGTGCGTACGTGGGTCATAAGTCTTGTATTTTGATGTTTTCTTTATGTGTGGGCTATCGTATGGGTAGATAGTAGGGTTTTGACGCACAGTTCGTCGAGTAATTATCGTTTAGACGATTAAGGTTATATCTTTTAATTATAAATACAAATCATTCGAGTTGATCAGGACAAGACATTGGATAAAGAATGGAATGGAATGGTATGGTATTGGATATCTGGCTTCTAGCAATCGTAGGAGCAACATATCAGTAAAGTGTTGAAAAGAAAGACAGTGATATTTTGAGACAGAATGTCAGAATAGATGTGTCATTGCGAGTGTGACTAACTGCTAAATCTCAAAGGCAAGTATCCCTATCATCACTTATTGTTCAAGTGATATTTATTTTAAATCTTATCATGCAAGTATTGCTTTCCTCAGTTTGGAATAGATAAATGTTTTACATATCGCTGAATTAAATGATTCTGTTTATGCAAGTACTCTTCTGCTATTCTATGTTCAGAATAGCTAAGTGATTTTACTTATCAAATTACTGGATATATAAATGTTTTGGATTTTGAGAAAGATGATTTTGTTGCGAGTATTCCTACCCAAGTAAATGGGCAAAATAAAATTATTTTGGGTGTCGATTATTATGACCCCTCTCAATAAAATGTTTTAAGATTGGATCATAATTGCGTAAGTGACCGGGACGGACGGTCCAGCGGAGGGCTATTTTTAAGTGTCATATGGAATATTATGACATAATTTTTGCCACAGGCAGGTATATTGCCTTTTTATTTGAGTACTCGTGTTTTTGGGGTCATGTTTCTACGAATCATGACTCAGTGCTATCACACGGGCTGATCAGCATGTGATAGTACGTCCGTCAGAGAATGATCCCAATCTAAATTATCATATTATTTTTTTATAATCATAGAATAAATGATTTATCAACTGTTCTGTTCTGGATAAAAGGTAAAATGCCCTTTTGATTTAGTTTCTGCTTGATGTGGATATTTAGGTTGTTGTTAAATATCAAAGGTGGTATTAGTATATGTGATTGATGTTGACTTCAGTATGGGATGTTGTGCGCATCAAAGTTCATATTGATATCTAATTTGATATGACAACAAAATGAATATTAATATCAAGAGTTCAGTTTTGAATAAAGTTTATGATTCATTCCATAATCATTGCTTCGTGTTATGGTTGTTTACGATATTTCCGTAAACACTATTTTACGAGTTTTATTCTCGTCAAGATTCAAAGTATTGTTGAAGCAGTTCACTCGAAGTATCAAAAAGAGTTTTGAATACAGTGAGAAACAATTATCCGATTCTTTGACAAATTTTCTGTTTCAACAATTATGATTTTAAAATGATCCTCGCTATTGCAGATGTCGGTTTTATATCAAAATGATCCTATATTTGCTATAATGATTTTGCCGAGCATTTCTTTCGCTCATACTTGCCTGTTTTCAAATTTAACCTCTATTGAGGATTAACTTGCGCTATTTAGCTGCATAATTCCAGGAAGCAAAGAAGAAGCTTTTGGAAGGTGGTTGGTCCAGGGTTTGCGGACTAGTGTAAGTTTTATTGTATAAAGTTATTTATATTATATTATATTATATTATAGTGGTGTATTTTATAATTGGGCCTAGTATACTTCTTTTCGAAGTTATACTAGCGGGTTAAGTTTTGAGATTGAGAATTGTTAAAAAGAGTTTTAAAAGAAAGTGAAAAAATTATTTATGGAATTTGGATATCTTGTTTCTAGAACTGTAACCTTAAAAGATCTTGGATTAGTTTGGGGTCATAGATGCTAAATATCTTCCGTTGGCATTTGTTTATCGATTAAATAGGTTAATTTGGATTTAGGTTTCATAGTGACGACCAAATCCCTTGACCCCGGATTTTGGGGCGTTACAACTTGTCCCTAGTTCCCTGTTGTAGAGCTATCATAGCTACCTTGTCATCAAGGTCTGGGACTTTTAAATCTTCCTTTGTGAAATGATTCAGATAGTCTCTCAAAGAATCCTTTGCTCCCTGCACAATGCTCATGAGAGATGCTGAACTTTTCTCATGCACTCTCCCACTGATGAATTGCTTAATAAAAGCCTGACTTAGTTCTCTGAAGGACCTAATAGAATTCGGGGGCAAACGGCTATACCATCTTTGAGCTACCCGAGAGGGTTTGAGGAAAGGCCTGACACTTAATAGCGTCGTTCACGGGCTGCAATAACAGTGCATTAGAGAATGTCCTGACATGATTAGAGGGATCTACGGTGCCATCATAAGCTTTGATGGTGGGAATCTTGAACTTCCTTGAGATATGGGCGCTTATTATTTCTTCAGTGAATGGTGGAGTAGGATCATCAAGATCTCCAAGGGGAAGAAGATTGCTTGGATCAGCCCTTGGGATAATAGCCCTTCTCTGTAGCGGACCATCCAGGTCTATGATTGGAGGAGGTTTTCTCCCCCTTGGAGGTAGTGGGGGTCTGGGGGTCTGCTGCGCCTCCAAGTCGCGCTTCAGTCTTTGAATCTCAGTCTCGTGAGGCCTGATTCTCTCCTGCACTTCTTGGGGATTCATCCCTCGGGTGCTCCTAGGACGTTGGTTACCATCAGGCATCGGCTCTTTACCAGCACGCCTCCTTCTTGGGGCCACATCATCATCCGAAGATTCAGAGTCTCTCTCAGTGTAAGGACCAGAAAAATCTTAATCCTCAGGGATAGGAGCTAAACCACGTATATATTGGGGAGTCTGCCCTTGTGCTTCACTCCTATTAGCATGTCCACTTCCTCCAACCTCGGGGTAAAGGAGCATCCCATAAGAGGGGTTAGTGGTCACAATAGTTGAATACTCATAACCAACGTTTAACGACTGGGAATTTCGCGACGTAATTAAGTGAATAAAGTGTGATTATGTGGTGTAATTATAATTTATGTGATTTAATAAAGGGATTAAATGATCTTTGTTGGTTAATTTTCTTTATTGTATATTAGTAATTGGGAACGTAAAATGACGCGTTCTAGTTTGATGAGTCAGCTTAGGGGATAAACTGTGTTGTCGGGCCGTCAGGTAGAACGAGACCCATTTTAAAAGAGAATAAAAGTATTTAAATATGAACTATGTGTTGTTATGTGAAATGGAAATGTTTAATTAAGTCTTTCAGTGACTTGTTAGTTGGTATAAAGGATTTATCCTGAAGCGTAAATAAAACGCTCAGCGTCGGGGCGTCAAGTAGAACGCAACCCGTTACACGAAGAGTGGAATAATAATAAAAAGGGAAATTTTATGATCAGAAATGAGTTGTGATGTGTGGATATATGTGTTTGCTTGTCTGTATGCATGATTACGTGATCTGTTAATTTTTTAAAATGATTTAAGGGATTTATTTGATTTAAAATGAGGTTTATTGAACCTTTATACATTTTTATAAAATTACCCGAATAAGGTCAAGGTGTGAAATTTATTTTGTTATCTTCAAAATAGTCTTAGAGACTTTCTAAAAATGATAGATGAATTTATTTCGTGATCGGTGCATTTTAAAATGATTTTATGGACTTAAAATGCTATTTTCAGCATAATCTTGTAAAATCCGTATTAAATCAACCGTTCGCTCAAAAATTATTTTAAAAATATGGCTGAAAAGCTAATTTCGATATCTACACTCTAAAATTATCACTTGTTTCATTCCCATCTTTTCTGAGAGAGTTACTTTGTGTTTAAATTCATTTCCTTTACATTAATAACAAGAGAAAAGAGAAAAGAAAAATTAAAGTATGATATAATGACCATACTACCCTTGCCAAACTAATATATATACTCCCTCCCCCCCTTTGTTTTTCTTTCACCCGGCTTTACTCTTTCTCTTCTCTCACTTTCTCTCATCTCTCTCTTTTCTCTCTTAACTCTCGAAGCTCTCTCTCTTCTTTTCTCTCGGTACAATCCTCTTCTTTCATTAATTTCTATGGATTCATCCATGAAACTTCATGCTCATTCTATATATATATTTTATAAATCATATGCATGTGTGTATTTTTGCTTGCATGCGAGTGTGTGTATGTGCGATGGGCTCGGTTTTGAGCAGAGTGTCGAGTCTTTGTTTCTTTCGAATGCTTGATTGCAATTTCTATAAATTTATATGAAGATTGAGCCTTGCATTCATGTGTTGCTGTGTTTTTGAAAGTTAATCGGAGGTTTTAAGGTTGGAAACACGCGAATGGGGGCACCACCGTGAAGCCACCGCCACCGGTGATGAACTCCCGTGAACCGGTGGTGAGTGATGATGTAATGACTGAGCTCTCGTATTCATAAATCTATTTTCGATGTTTGCATGTGGTGTTTTATTGAAAGACGATTGGGATTTGTGATTTCCAAAGTTATTAAGTTGATTCTTGTTGATTTAAATGGTTGTGAATGTCTAGTCTTGGATAATATTGAGAAATTAGATTAGTTCATGGTCGAAAGAATCGAATTAAAAGTTGCATGTGTTGTTTTGCTTGAAACCCGAGTGGTTCTTGATCATTAAGTTGATTTTGATGATGTAAATGGTTTATTGTTGATTGATTGTAGAGATTATTGAATAAATAGATTGAGTTGTGGTTTAAGAATCCCAAATGATGCATGCATGTCTTGATTGTTGGAAATTTCGAGTGATTCTTGCTTGTTCTTAAGACATTAAGTCAAACTATGTGTTTGTTAGGAATATGTTGTGAACTTGATGATTACATTAACAAAACACCTTAGTAGATTTAACTTAGTGAAAAATGTAGCACTCGACGGATGATCAAATATAGTCCCGACGGATGACTCAATTATAGTCCCGACGGATGATGATTTGTCATCCATCGAGTGAGTAGCTTATGTAATAATAAGTATTGTAAATCATTTCTGCAAACAACTTTGTATAGATTCTGTAGTAGTATATAAGTCATGTTGACTCTTATTAGATATGCAGAATAGGTTGATTAATTGTAAATATAAGATGTCTTGTAATTCTGCATAAGTGAAATGAAGTCAAGTGTCAAATAGCTACCCGACGGATGATCAACAAAGCTACCTGACGGATGATCAACAAAGCTACCCGACGGATGACAAGCATGTACTCGAGGGATCATCAATTCAAATATTTGTTGACAGTGACAATACAGTCACATGCGTTGGGTGTTTGCAAAAGGAATGTGATAGCCTGTTTAACAGGAAATGAAGAACAAAGAAGCATTACCATTTCCATGCAAGTTAAGAATATTTTCAAAGGTGCTGGAATAGAGTAGTGAAGAAGCATGGAGTTTCATTTGATATTTTTGTTTTATTATCCTGTCTTATTACCATGTAAACTTGGTGGTATATAAACCAAGTGTATCTAGTAAAATAAATAACTAAGCAAGCACTTTTAGAATAGAAATAGAAAAAGCTGTAACTGTTAAGAATTTCTCTGTAGTTTGTTTTTTCACTTGTAAAGCAGCTATGAGACAATTTGTTCATCACAGAGTTCTTAATTCGATATATATATATATATCTGGTGAATACTTTCAAATCCACCAGAAAGTTTTAAAGACTTGTGTTTTTATTATTTTGTGTTTTTGATTTATTTAACTTGTGATTCCGCACCTTGCAAATCAAAACACTTATATATAGTTTGAGTTAGAACATTTTATAGTTCAAGAAAAAGTTTACTAGAATTACATTCAACCCCCTTTTGTAATTCTTGTTGCATTGTTAGGGACTAACAATTGGTATCAGAGCAAGCTCTTGAAGCACAAAGAGTTTAAAGATCACAACAAACAGCAAGATGAACAAGAAGGATGTTGGAGTCAAGATTCCTTTTCTGGACAAAGATAATTACCATCATTGGAAGGTAAAGATGCATCTTCATTTACTTTCTCAGGATGAGGCCTATGTGGATTGCATAGAGAGAGGTCCTCATGTACCAATGAGAGCTACAATTGGAAATGAGCCATCAGTTCCCAAGCCAAGGCATGAATGGTCAGATCCTGATATTGAACAAGTCAGGAAAGACAAGAAGACCATGAATATTCTGTTCAGTGGAGTTGATGGTGACATGTTTGATAACATCATTAACTGCAAGATAGCCAAGGAAGTTTGGGATACCATTCAAATAATCTGTGATGGCACTGAACAAGTTAGAGAAAATAAGATGTAGTTACTAATTCAGCAATATGAGCATTTCCACTGTGAAGAAGGTGAAACTGTCTCTGATATCTTTAGTAGATTTCAAAAGCTACTAAATGCTCTGAAGCTGCATGAAAGAGTCTACTAAACCAAAGATTCTAACCTCAAATTCCTGAGATCCCTTCCAAAAGAATGGAAACCAATGACAGTCTCCCTGAGAAATTTACAAGAATACAAGGAGTTTACACTAGAGAGACTGTATGGCATTCTAAAGACTTATGAGCTTGAAATAGAGCAAGATGAAAGAATGGAGAAAGGGAGGAAGAAAGGAGGGTCCATTGCACTGGTTGCTGAGTTAGAGAAAGAGAAGGATATTAAGACAGAAGATGTTGAGTCTACTTCAAAGGTCTGTGAAAACAAGAGCAAGGGGCTGGTAGCAAAAAATGAAGATTTTTTAGCCAAGATTGTTATGACCGGCATTTTGTGTAATATTATTTGTGAACTTTGTATAATATTAGAGCTGATTATAAATATACTAATGACTGTACGTTTGTATGAATGGAATTTATTGTGTTATAAGTTGCTTTATGTAGAATATAAATTTTTCAAAGCAAGAGTTTTATTAATTGCCTTTATTTTGATTTATAAGGAATATTCTATACTTTGGAAAATTTTCTTTTAAAAATTAATTCATTCACAAATTTCAAAAGTGATCTCATAAAATTTTTAAAAATCTAAGTTATTTTATGGTACAACTTTTATAATTTTTGAAATATTAATTTTATTTATAAAAAATATTCTTTGCAACTAATTGTTTATTTAATTTGCATTTTACTCTTTTGCCCATGCATGCAACTCACTTCTAATTCAACTCAAGGGCACTAGAGTCAATAACCACCCCACTAACCACTCCTACCAAGGCCACTTTACTAGAATGCCCTTGCATGCAAATTTGTTTTCAAGAAGAGAAGGGAGGAAAGGGTAAAAGCACACTCCACTCACCAATTTGCATAAGTATAATGATTTAACCTCAATCAAACTCACACTGAACCACATTCACTTCACTCCAACTCATCTCTCTCTTTTTCTCTCTTCTTCCCCCTCCTTCTCGTTGCTCTCGGCTGAAACCCCCATTCCCCACTCCCTTCCATTTTTCCATCCCATTTCTCATCTTCCCTAGTGTAATTCCCCTACCTACATTTATTTTGTATACTTCCCAAGAGTTTTATGATTGGGAGATGAGGTTTCATGGTTGCATGTGTAGCTTTTATGTGATCTCCAAAGAGAAACTCTTGATTCTTGTGAATTTAAGAGCTCTCTATGAGATACATTTCATATATATTTTAACCAAGTGTTTTATGGAGAAAGCATGCCTTAAAAACCTTTGCATGCTACTGAAATTTCACTATATAATTATGTTTAGTCATGCATGATAGTTTTAAGATGTTGATATGATGATCAACCATGTTGTGTATGCTACTCTTCTCGAAATCATGTTTTCATGTTTAAAAATCTATAAATTCGAATTATTTGTGCTTGAAATAGATTGTTTCCATGATATATTGCTTCATAATAGTTAAGAGAAGATACATTTCATGATTATTAAAGTTGGTTAATAGGTTCAAGTCGAATTTACAAGAATTTAAACTCCATATTTAGTCGAAACCTTGTTAAGTATTTTCCATGAGTTGCATGTTGTATTTTTATTTGCATGTCGGTGTTCTAGGGCATGGATGATCTCCACTCCTGTTGAGGCACTATTTTAGGAGGTTGATGCACTAGGTTTTCTTTGGTAAAGGTTGGATGTTTGATTAATAAGTTGGAGTTAAGGTGGAAAGGGTTTAGTTAGTGTTTGTTGTTTTTCCAGAATTTTGCACTATTTTGTGGGGAAGTTTTGATTGGGCATTTATTGTGCACTTTGAGGCCCAAGTCACCATAAGCTAGCAATAGGAGTATAAAATAGGTTTTAGGTGTTTGTTGGAGGTTTGTAAGACGTTTGGTTAGGTGCACGAGTGGAATCAAAAAATCTGTCCAACAGGGGACAGTTTTGTTGCAACTTAGAAATGGAAAGTTTTGACCATGTCATAGGTAGACCCTCATTAGGCCCTGTTGGGCCTTAGTTAGAGGGAGTGTCAGAGGAGTTTTTACATCCATAGTTCATAGCATTTGAATTAGAATAATGTGTTACAAGTTAGTTCAAGTCAGGACCTTTTCTGCCCAGAAAAACAGGGAAACCATGGACTTTAAGCTTAGGCCTAGGGAGGCCCAAGCTTGGCCCTTGAGCCACATCAAGTTTGGGAGTTGCCTTATGATCAGAAGAGTCTAGAGTAGAATTTTTGGAGGTAAAATTGTAGTATAAGAGTGTCTAATGCACCCAAGAAACTATAGATGTCATTCTGAAATTTACCATAGTAAGCACCTTCACTTACCACATAGTTTTAGAGCACTTATGAGTGAGACCTAGGTTGACCACTATAGTTGTAAAATAGCATAAATCCAGTAGAATGAGAGGCCCAAGTGAGGGTCAATAGGATTTGGATGGTTTAGTAAAGGCACATCGAGTTAGGAGGCCAAAATTTGGAGATTTTATCTAGTTTAGCGATCAAGTGACCTAAGCCCTGTGATATTGTTTGGTACTTAAATATGGTATGTGAGTATATGTGGCTATGTGTACTATTATGTTTATAAGGTGATTATAAATTACGTGCATATAGGCCTAAGTGCCATTTGTGTTTAATTTCGGGTTGTAAATAGGTAGCGTTGGTGAGAATATATTATAATGAGGTTATTATTAATTGTGTAGGATCTCGAGATGAGGGTAAACTTGCCATAAAGGTCGAGTAAAGCTTCCAGTTGCTCCTACCTGCCAGTCCAGTCCAGCCCAGCCTTTCTCAAGGCAAGTGATTTAACCTGCTTTTTAGTTTACACTGCGAATGTGTGATAACTAGTTCCTATATATATGATGCGAGTATCCTGATTTATCTTGTTATACCTGAACCAAGTGATTCTCAAATCTATCTTCGTATTATATAGAAATGCCATGAATCCTCAAGTATTTATTGCAAGTAGATCAAAAGTCATACCATGCTAGTATACCAAAGTAATTGTGATGCCATGATAAAATAGAGATTTGTTATAATACTTTATTGATCCTTTTGATTAACATGCTATTGATTCCTGAGAAATCTTGATATTGCATCCTGATGCTTTGATTCAACTCTTGTAAGAACCTTGATAGAAACTTTATCTTGATACCTAAAAGCCAGTCACTCCTTAAAGTCGTTCATGATTGTTTGATAACCCTATTCTTACCCTAACACATGATACCCTGTTATACTTCGAATTAATGCTCACCTTCTTTGTATTTTAATACCTATACCTTATCTGGAACCATTACCTTAAGCCTAATAAGGCTTTGTTCTTTTATATTATCCGATAGCCTTGCTAAACCTCCTTGTTAAAGTCCTTGTAAATAGAAACCTTTAAATTACCTTGATAGAGTAAAGTCTAGTGGATCATGGCCCTGAGATTTAGTGAACATATTTCTAGTGTTTCAAAGTTGATCTATAATCCCTTAATAAATATGTTTACTGTTTAAGAAATTAATTATCAACCGGCATCAGTTTTTGAAATGATTAAAAATTTGGATTTTCAGTCCCAAAGGGGGATAAATGTTTTCTTTAAATGGTGGATCTGGACTGAGACGCAAGTCCTTTCCACACTTAAATTGTAGGCTTAAAAGTTGCCTAGGGATCCCATTAATATTTTAGAACCTATCGAGGTTCGGGATTAGTTCACGGCTGATCACCGGCTGTAATCCGTTGCGTCATAAAATGGTTTTTGATTAAGAAATGGTTTTGGAAATGTTTTGATACAAACAAATGATGCCATCACCCAAAAGTTTATCTCTTATTATTATTAGCTCTATCTTCACATTGTTATTCTTTTAAATATATCTCGATTTATGTTTTGTACCGTATTGTTTAGCACTTGTTGAGCATTTGGCTCACTACTTGCTTTCACCGTGATATTACAGCTAGCAGATATGGTTAGATTCAAGCAGACAGTGCGTAAGACTTGTGATGCCGATTCGTATATTCGTGCTCAGGTAGTTAGTGATTTTGTGTGTGAGGACTCGATATTGGAATCAGGTTGTAATAGTTAATAGTGTTGGGCTGTTCCAAACCCCAAACTGTAAGATCTTGGATTCGGTTGTATTTACTTTCTTTTATTTATTGTAATAGTTTGATATTATGTATTGTTAAGTTGGGGGTGTTACATGTTTTGGTACCAGATCTACGGTTTAGAGTCCCTAGACAGCCCAATAGTTTATAGGATATATGTATAAGTTATAGATATTATGCGAGAGAGTAGGTTAAGTAAATTTATTATTAATACTCCTCTTATATATCTATGTATGGTTTGTCAGCAAAGGGCGCACTCCTCGTCATCCTCTGGGTCGGACGACACTATTGCTTTCTCCGTGTATGCTGAGTTGAGGTGCGAGTTTGACATGCTTCAGGGCAAGTACGACCGACTGATAGACCGATTGAAGAATGTGTATCCGGACAGCCGAAACTATGAAGGGAAGCCTAAGGAGTAGATGACTGCGAGACTTGAGACTTTGGTTCAGTACGTCAACACTAAGCTTGAGGAGATGCCATCGCACCGAGACCGTACCAGCCAGTATATCATCCAGATGGTGGCGGATGAGCTCCAGAGTATTGTGAAGACGCTTCGAGAGGAGAAGACTACCAAACCCCGTTCTGATGGAATGGAGCCATGGTTCTTTCCATTATCTACCTTCATGATGTTGTATTATCGGACTATGTAGAACTCCCTGTTGTTCCTTTAAATAAGCATGTTATTCCTAAATTCTGACCTTATTCTAATCTTGATGTATTGTGACCTTAAATTTTAATGCACTATCGTTCTGTTTGCTTTCAATTATTTATTTTACGCCTTTATATGCATCACCCTATTTGTTTAATTTGAAACTTGACCTCATATGTGAATAAGAATGCCATGCGACACCCTCGAATTATTTCATTATTCATACCTGTTTTGACATAACTCTTATTTCAGGATCATGCCACCCAAAAAGAAGAACCCAACAACCACATCTACCACAGATCCAGATATTCTTCGATTACTGGAAACCTTACAACAGCAAACAAACGCTATAGCTCAACAACAACTAACTCTTCAACAACAAATTGAAAACCAAGATAACCGTGAACCACACCAACCACCTGATCCACCAGTACCACCTCGACAAGTTGTTACTTTTAAGGCTTTTCAGAATGTGAATTCACTTATATTTCATGATGCCACTGATCCAATAATAGCAAACACATGGATTAAGGAAATGAAAAGAGCTTTTGAATTGGTACAGTTAGGGGACGATTAGAAGACACCATATGCAACTTACTTCCTGAAGGGCGAAGTCATCTATTGGTGGGATTCAGTAAAAGCTATGGAAGCAAATCAGTAAGTTTCTTGGGAAAGATTTAAGAAGTTATTTCTGGAAAAATATTACCCTAAGTACATGCAGAACCAGATGGAGATTAAATTTCTTGAATTGAAGCAAGGGAGTATGTCTGTACTGGAGTATGAGAAGAAGTTCACAGAGTTGTCAAGGTTTGTGACAAAGTATACCAGTAGTGAGGAGGAAAAAGCAAAGAGATTCCAACAAGGATTAGAGTCTTGGATCGGAGATAGAGTGGCTATATTTGAGCTTGATACTTATGCAGGCATAGTGCAGAAGGCTGCTCTGATTGAGAGTAATGGGATGCAATCAAGGAAGGAAAGGGATAACAAAAAGAGAAAGGTTCCATTTTATGGAGAAAAGTCTGAAGCCGGAAATTCAAAATACATTAATATGAAGAAGATTGGATTTCATAAAGGAGGAAATTTTCAAAAGAAGGGAAATTTGAGCAAAAGACAAGAATCAAAGGGGAACAACCAGGCAAGCCAAGGACAAGTTGGAGAAAACAGATTTCAGAGACCAGAATGCAAGCATTGTGGAATAAGGCACCCCAGAATGTGTAATAAGCTAAGCATGACATGCTATAGGTGCAAACAGAAGGGACATTTGGTAAACGAGTGTAAGATGCCGAAGCCGGGAGTTATATGCTACAAGTGTGGAAAGACTGGACACATAGCTAGGGAGTGCTAGTCAACCGGACTAGTCAAAGCTCTGATGAACGTGGCAAGTACCAGTGCAAACGTGCCAGCTGAGGTATTGGCCTTACCTCCACCACCTGTAAGAACTCCACAAGCAACATCAAGGACATTTGATTTAAAAATGAAGGACGCTGTGCAGAATTCTGAGGTGATAGCAGGTACACTTTTACTAAATAATGTCGAAGCTAAAGTATTGATTAATTCGGGAGCGACGAGATCTTTCATATCAGAAACTTTTGTTGATAAACTTCAATGTGATAAAATGGTTATGAACGAGGTAGTAAATGTGGTCATTGCGAACCAAGAAAAGATTCCTGTGAGTCAACTCTGTCCAAAATGTGAGATTGATATTTCGGGGTATAAATTTTCAGCCGACTTGATACTCTTCAAGTTGGGAGAGTTCGATATAATTTTAGGCATGGATTGGTTAGGGAAGAATAACGCCCAGATTAATTGTAAGTCCAAGAAGGTGTATTTAAAGATGAAGAGTGGAGAGAAAGTAGTATTTAAGGGATAGAGGCAAGAGCAACTATTTCTTACAATCGTTCAGACTAAGAAGTTACTTAGAAAAGGTTGCGAGTCGTTCCTAGCTTATGTAGTGGATTCAGAAAAGGACAACCCCAGCTTAGAAGATATTCCCGTAGTCAACGAATTCCCAGATGTGTTTCCATACGAACTACCAGGCTTACCGCCAGATCGAAAAATTGAGTTCGAGATCAACCTTGCTCCAGGCACATAAGCAGTTTCGAAGGCCCCATATAGGATGGCACCAGCAAAAATGAAAGAGTTGGCGAGTTAGCTACAAGAATTGCTGGACAAAAGAGTGATACGGCCAAGTACGTCGCCATGGGGAGCACCTGTCCTGTTTGTAAAGAAGAAAGATGGAAGTATGCGATTATATATAGATTATCGGGAGTTGAATAAGGTGACGATTAAGAACCGTTACCCGCTACCAAGAATAGATGACCTATTTGATCAGCTGAAAGGAGAAAAGTGCTTTTCAAATATTTACTTGAGATCAGGATACCATCAAATAAAGATCAAAGAAGAGGATATTCCAAAGACAGAATTCAGGACCAGATACGGACATTATGAATTCTTAGTAATGCCTTATGGATTGACTAACACCCCGATAACATTTATGGATCTGATAAATCGGGTATTTAAAAAGTATTTGGACAAGTTCATAGGGGTGTTCATTGATGACATCCTTATTTATTCAAAGTCGGAAGAAGAACATAAGCTGCATCTATGGATAGCATTGGAGATACTCTGACAAGAGAAGTTGTATGCCAAGTTTTCTAAATGTGAGTTTTGGTTAAAGGAAGTTCAATTTTTGGGACACGTTATTGGAGATGAAGGAGTTAAAGTAGATCCGGCAAAGATTGAGGCGATTATGAGTTGGGAGAGGCCAAAGACACCTACGGAAGTGCGAAGTTTTCTAGGATTGGAAGGATATTATAGAAGATTTGTCAAAGATTTCTCAAAAATTGCCACGCTATTGACTAAGTTAACCAGGAAGAATCAGAAGTTTGAATGGAATGCAGAATGTGAGGATAGCTTTCAAGAGTTGAAGCAGAGGTTGGTAACAGCTCTGGTGTTAGTACTACTAGACGATCAAGGAGACTTTGTGATTTTCAGTGATATTTCACATAAGGGCCTGGGTTGCGTGCTAATGCAACATAACAAGGTGATTGCGTATGCATCAAGACAGTTAAAACCACATGAATTGAAGTATCCTACACATGACTTGGAACTAGCAGCCATAGTATTCACACTTAAGATTTGAAGACATTACCTCTACGGAGAAAAGTGTGAGATCTACACGGATCACAAGAGTTTAAAGTATATTTTCACTCAGAAGGAGATCAATATGAGGCAAAGGAGATGGTTGGAACTAATTAAGGACTATGATTGTTCGATAAATTATCATCCTGGAAAGGCGAACGTGGTAGCTGATGCTTTTTGTAAGAAGGAAAGATTGAATATGATAGCAACACCAAAGGAATTATCTGAAGAGATTAAGAGATTTGAATTGGAACTTTGTGATTGTGGAATAGTTGAAGAGGTTTGTCATACAATGACTTTTCATCCAACGTTATTGGAAAAGATAAGGAAATGTCAGGAAGAAGTGATGAAGAAGTAGAAAAATCAGCTAACTGGAGAAGAGATTGGTACTCAAAAGGATGAGCAAGGTATACTAAGGTTTTCCTCAAGAATTTGAATTCCTCATGTACCTGAATTGAAGAATGAGATTTTACAAGAAGCCCGCAATTCAAGATTTTCAATCCATCCGGGAAGCACCAAGATGTATCGAGACTTAAAGCAGAACTTTTGGTGGCCAAATATGAAGCGAGAAGTGGCAGAATGGGTTGCGAAGTGTTATACTTGTCAAAAAGTGAAGGCAGAACATCAACGACCAAGCGGATTAATTCAGCCCCTAAAGATTCCAAAATGGAAATGAGAAAATATTGCTATGGACTTTATAGTGGGACTACCGCGAACGAAATCCGAACATGACGCTATATGGGTTATAGTTGATCGCCTTACGAAGTCGGCGCATTTTTTTCCAATTAATGAGAAGTCGTCATTGGACAAATTGGTTCATCTGTATGTGCGTGAAATTGTACTAAGACATGGAGTACCCGTATCGATAGTTTCAGACAGAGATCCCCGATTTAACTCGAGATTCTGGAAGCAATTTCAAGAGAGTCTTGGCACGAAGTTGAACATGAGTACGGCGTATCACCCGTAGACTGATGGTCAGAGCGAAAGGACAATTCAAACAATCGAAGACATGTTGCACAGTTGTGCAATCGATTTTGCAGGAAGTTGGGATGACCATTTGCCATTAGTAGAATTCTCCTATAAAAACAGCTATCACTCCAGTATTGGCATGCCACCATACGAAGCTTTATACGGATGGATATGTAGATCACCGACAAGTTGGGATGAAGTAGGAGAAGGAAAGATTCTAGGTTCAGAATTGGTATAATAGTTGTATGAGACAGTCAATTTAATTCAGAAAAGGTTGCTTGCCACTCAAGATAGACAGAGAAAGTATGCGGATCCAGCGCGTAAGGATGTTAGATTCCAAGTAGGCGAAGCCGTTTTGCTGAAGGTGTTACCAAGGAAAGGGTTGTCTAGATTTGGCAAGAAAGGGAAGCAAGCACCTAGATATATAGGTCCTTTTGAAATTTTGAGTCTAGTGGGGAAGGCGGCTTACGAGTTAGCCTTACCACCTCAGTATCAGTATGTGCATAATGTGTTCCATGTGTCATTACTTAAGAAGTACAATCCTGATGCCAACCACGTGATAGAATATAAACCTGTACAAACTCAGGCAGACCTGTCATTTGTGGAGGAACCTGTCAAATTACTCGACTGGCAAGTAAAGAGTCTTAGGAATAAGTCGGTAAAGTTAGTGAAAGTACTTTGGATGAACCTCAAGGTCGAAGAATCAACCTGGGAGTTAGAGTCTGAGATGCGTTCCCGGTATCCTCATCTATTCTCTTAGATTCTGGGGATAGAATCCTTTAAGGGGGAGAGGATGTTACGACCGCCATTTTGTGTAATATTATTTATGAACTTTATATAAAATTAGAGAAGATTATAATATACTAATGACTATACGTTTATATGAATGGAATTTGCTGTGTTATAAGTTGCTTTATGTAGAATATAAATTTTTCAAAGCAAGAGTTTTATTAATTGCCTTTATTTTGATTTATAAGGAATATTCTATACTTTGGAAAATTTTCTTTTAAAAATTAATTAATTCATTGTGTGTTCAAAAGTGATCTCATAAAATTTTTAAAAATCTAAGTTATTTTATAGTACAACTTTTATAATTTTCGAAATATTAATTTTATTTATAAAAATTATTCTTTGCAACTAATTGTTTATTTAATTTGCATTTTACTCTTTTGCCCATGCATGCAAATCACTTCTAATTCAACTCAAGGGCACTAGAGTCAATAACCACCCCACTAACCACTCCTACCAAGGCCACTTTACCAGAATGCCCTTGCATGCAAATTTGTTTTCAAGAAGAGAAGGGATGAAAGGGTAAAAACACACTCCACTCACCAATTTGCATAAGTATAATGATTTACCCTCAATCAAACTCACACTCAATCACATTCACTTCACTCCAACTCATCACTCTCTTTTTCTCTCTTCTTCCCCTCCCTCTCATTGCTCTCGGTCGAAACCCCATTCCCCACTCCCTTCCATTTTTCCATCCCATTTCTCATCTTCCCTAGTATAATTCCCCTACCTACATTTATTTTATATACTTCCCAAGAGTTTTGTGATTGGGAGATGAGGTTTCATGGTTGCATGTGTAGCTTTTATGTGATCTCCAAAGAGAAACTCTTGATTCTTGTGAATTTAAGAGCTCTCTATGAGATACATTTCATATATATTTTAACCAAGTGTTTTATGAAGAAACCATGCCTTAAAAATCTTTGCATTCTACTGAAATTTCACTATATAATTATGTTTAGCCATGCATGCTAGTTTTAAGATGTTAATATGATGATCAACCATGTTGTGTATGCTACTCTTCTCGAAATCATGTTTTCATGTTTAAAAATCTATAAATTCGAATTATTTGTGCTTGAAATAGATTGTTTCCATGATATATTGCTTAATAATAGTTAAGAGAAGATACATTTCATGATTATTAAGGTTGGGTAATAGGTTCAAGTCGAATTTACAAGAATTTAAACTCCATGTTTAGTCGAAACCTTGTTAAGTATTTTCCATGAGTTGCATGTTGTATTTTTATTTGCATGTCGGTGTTCTAGGGCATGGATGATATCCACTCCTGTTGAGGCACTATTTTAGGATGTTGATGCGCTAGGTTTTCTTGGGTAAAGGTTGGATGTTTGATTTATAAGTGGGAGTTAAGGTGGAAAGGGTTTAGTTAGTGTTTGTATTTTTTCCAGAATTTTGTACTAGTTTGTGGGGAAGTTTTGATTGGGCATTTTTGTGCACTTTGGGGCCCAAGCCACCAGAAGCTAGAAATAGGAGTATAAAATAGGTTTTAGGTGTTTGTTGGAGGTTTGTAAGAAGTTTGGTTAGGTGCACGAGTGGAATAAGAAATCTGTCCAGCAGGGGACAGTTTTGTTGCAACTTAGAAATGGGAAGTTTTGACCATGTCATAAGTAGGCCCTCATTAGGCCCTGTTGGGCCTTAGTTAGAGGGAGTGTCATAGGAGTTTTTACAGCCATAGTTCATAGGATTTGAGTTAGAATAATGTGTCACAAGTTAGTTCAAGTCAGGACCTTTTCTGCCCAGAAAAACAGGGGAACCATGGACTTTAAGCTTAGGCCTAAGGAGGCCCAAGCTAGGCCCTTGAGCCACATCAAGTTTGGGAGTTGCCTTATGATCAGAAGAGTCTATTGTAGAATTTTTGGAGGTAAACTTGTAGTGTAAGAGTGTCTAATGCACCCAAGAAACCATAGATGTCATTCTGAAATTTACCATAGTAAGCACCTTCACTTACCATATAGTTTTAGAGCACTTATGAGTGAGACCTAGGTTGACCACTATAGTTGCAAGATAGAATAAATCCATTAGAGTGAAAGGCCCAAGTGAGGGTCAATAGGATTTGGATGGTTTAGTAAAGGCACACCGAGTTAGGAGGCCAAAATTTGGAGATTTTGTCTAGTTTAGCGATCAAGTGACCTAAGTTATGGAGCGAGATCATCCAAGCCTAGTGTTGCAATATGGTGTGTGTGATATTGTTTGGTACTTAAATATGTTATGTGAGTATATGTGGCTATGTGTACTATTATATTTATAAGGTGATTATAAATTACGTGCATATAGGCCTAAGTGCCATTTGTGTTTAATTTCTGGTTGTAAATAGGTAGTGTTGGTGAGAATATATTATAATGAGGTTATTATTAATTGTGTAGGATCTCGAGACGAGGGTAAAATTGCCATAAAGGTCGAGTAAATCTTCCAGTTGCTCCTACCTTCCAGTCCAGTCCAGCCTTTCTCAAGGCAAGTGATTCAACCTGCTTTTTAGTTTACACTGTGAATGTATGATAACTAGTTCATATATATATGATGTGAGTATCCTGATTTATCTTGTTATACCTGAACCAAGTGATTCTCAAATCTATCTTCGTATTATATAGAAATGCCATGAACCCTCAAGTATTTATTGCAAGTAGATCAAAAGTCATACCATGTTAGTATACCAAAGTAATTGTGATGCCATGATAAAATAGAGATTTGTTATAATACTTTATTGATCCTTTTGATTAACATGCTATTGATTCCTGAGAAATCTTGATATTGCACCCTGATGCTTTGATTCAACTCTTGTAAGAACCTTGATAGAAATTTTATCTTGATACCTAAAAGCTAGTCACTCCTTAAAGTCGTTCATGATTGTTTGATAACCCTATTCTTACCCTAACACATGATACCCTGTTATACTTCGAATTAATGCTCACCTTCTTTGTATTTTAATACCAATACCTTATCTGGAACCATTACCTTAAGCCTAATAAGGCTTTGTTATTTCATATTATCCGATAGCCTTGCTAAATCTCCTTGTCAAAGTCCGTGTAAATAGAAACCTTTCAATTACCCTGATAGAGTAAAGTCTAGTGGATCATGGCCCTGAGATTTAGTGAACATTTTTCCAGTGTTTCAAAGTTGATCTATAATCCCATGATAAAGATGTTTACTGTTTAAGAAATTAATTATCAACCGGCATCAGTTTTTGAAATGATTAAAAATTTGGATTTTCAGTCCCAAAGGGGGATAAATATTTTCTTGAAATGGTGGATCTGGACTGAGACGCAAGTCCTTTCCATACTTAAATTGTAGGCTTAAAAGTTGCTTAGGGATCCCATTAATGTTTTAGAACCCAGCGAGGTTCGGGATTACTTCGCGGCTGATCACCGGCTGTAATCTGTAGCGTCATAAAATGGTTTTTGATTAAAGAATGGTTTTGGAAATGTTTTGATACAAATGAATGATGCCATCACATTGTTATTCTTTTAAATATATCTCGATTTATGTTTTGTACCGTATTGTTTAGCACTTGTTAAGCATTTGGCTCACTAGTTGCTTTCACCCTGATATTATAGGTAGCAGATATGGTTAGATTCAAGCAAATAGCGCTTAAGACTTATGATGTCGATTCGTATGTTCAGCTCGGGTAGTTAGTGATTTTGTGTGTGGGGACTCGATATTGGAATCGGGTTGTAATAGTTAATAGTGTTGGGCTGTTCCAAACCCTAAACTGTAAGATCTTGGATTCGGTTGTATTTACTTTCTTTTATCTATTGTAATAGTTTTATATTATGTATTGTTAAGTTGGGGGTGTGACAAAGATGATATGGATGATATTGATGAACATCTTGCATTTCTTTCTAGAAGATTTGCCAAGCTCAAGTTCAAGAAGAACTTTGGAGCAGCTAAGCCAAATAGAAACATGGTGGATAAATCAAAATTCAAGTGTTTCAAATATGGCTTGGCAGGGCACTTTTCTAGTGAGTGTAGAAAGTCAGATTCCAGCAAGAAGAAGTTTGAGCCTGTGGATTATAAACAGAAGTATTTTGAGTTGCTCAAACAAAAGGAAAGGGCTTTTATTACACAAGAAAATGACTGGCCAGCAGATGGTCTGGATAAGGATGAAGATGTCAGCTATGTCAATCTAGCCCTAATGGCCAAGTCTGATGAAACAGAGACAAGTTCTTCAAGTAATCAGGTAATCACCACTAACCTTGCATATTTATCTAAAGCTGAGTGTAATGATGCAATAAATGACATGCCTACAGAATTATATCATTTGCGTTTTACACTTAAGTCCCTCACTAAGGAAAATGCTAAAATTAAAGAAAATAATTTGTTTTTAAGTGGGAGGAATAATGTGGTAGAGTCTCGATTTATTGAATTTGAAAAATTGAGAATAGAATGTAAGATTTCTAAGGATGAATTAACTGAGTCCTTGAAGAATGAAGAGATTTTGAAGAAGCAGCTTGAATGAGAACAGAAGGTGATTAAGGCATGGAAATCATCTAGAGAAGTCCATGCTCAAATCACCAAAGTTCAAGGTATTGAGTCCTTCTGTGATACAGCCTAGAAAAAGAGTAAAGAGAAGCTGGAATCCAATTTGGTTGAAGGATTGCTAACAGATGTAGACTCGACTGATGATGAGAGTCATCCGTCGGATAATCAAAAAGGTTATACGTTGAGTGACATAAATCCTCATCCATCGGCTGTGAGCAAACCTGTGAGTAAAGCCAAACTTACCAAGTTAAATGAACAATATGGATCAGTTTCCAAAAACTTTATTTCAGGAGAATCAAGTCAAGTGAAGAAGGAGAAGAAAGTGAATGTTGGTCATCTGTCCATCAAGCAATTGAATGACATATTAGAAAAGATTGAGGTTAAAACAGAAGCTAAAAAGAAAAACAATAGAAATGGGAAAGTAGGAAATAACAAACATAAGAACTACACACCTGATAAGTATGCTCCAAGAAAAATCTGTGTTAAGTGTGGTAGTGCTAATAATTTGTCTGTTAATTGCAAACTTTCCATGACTACTCTCATATCTGTACCACCTTCTTTTCCCAACATGAGTTATATGCCTTCTATGCCTATGAATGCTATGTATGCACAGAATATGAATGCACAATTTGCTAATATGCCATTTGCACCTAATCCTTATTATGTTGCATTTAGTATGCCTCAAATGCCATTAAGCATGCCCTACTGGAATAACATGTTTGCAAATAGCATGCCATTTTCTGTTAATCAAAATATGCATGATAATTCTGTTTTAATGACAGGTTTCAAAGGTCCAACTCAGATGACTAAGGATGAATCTGATATCCCCAAGTCAAATGAGATAAAACCTAAGAAACAAAAAAAGAAATCTAACAAGGCAGCACCAAAGGAAACTTAGGTACCAAAATCAACTTGATTTGGTTTTGATGTGTGCAGGGAAACAGAAAGAATATGTGGTACTTGGATAGTGGTTGTTCAAGACACATGACTGGAGATTCTACCCTGCTCACAGAGTTCAAGGAGAGAGCTGGCCCAAGTATTACTTTTGGAGATGACAACAAGGGTTATACTGTGGGATATGGCTTGATTTCTAAAGACAATGTCATCATTGAGGAGGTTGCCCTAGTGGGTAGTCTCAAGCATAATTTGCTGAGTATCAGCCAGCTTTGTGATAAGGGCAATTCAGTAACCTTAAATTCAGAAGCCTGTGTTGTGACAAACAAGAGGAGCAACAAAGTGGTTCTCACTGGAGTGAGAAAAGGAAATGTGTACCTAGCTGACTTCAACTCATCAAATGCAGAATCTGTTACTTGTCTTCTCAGTAAAGCAAGTCAAGATGAAAGTTGGCTATGGCACAAGAAGCTGTCCCATCTAAACTTCAAGACCATGAATGAGCTTGTAAAGAAAGAACTGGTTAGAGGTATTCCTCAAGTGGAGTTTTCTAAGGATAGATTGTATGATGCTTGTCAGAAAGGAAAGCAGATGAAAGCATCATTCAGAAAGAAGCTTGATTCAACAATTGAAGAACCTCTGCAATTACTACACATGGATTTGTTTGGACCAGTCAACGTGTTGTCCATCTTAAGGAAAAGATTTTTCCTAGTAATTGTGGATGATTTCTCAAAGTTCTCTTGGACATATTTCCTAAAGTCTAAAGATGAAGATAATGAAATCATCATCAATCACATAAGGTAAGTCAACAATCATCCTAATTTTAAAGTAAGAAGAATCAGGAGTGACAATAGAACTGAGTTCAAGAATTCTGTGATGAGATCATTTTGTGAAGAAACTGGGATTATGCATGAATTTTCTGCAGCAAGGACTCCACAACAGAATGGAGTGGTAGAAAGAAAGAATAGATCCCTTATTAAAGCTGCAAGGACAATGCTTAAAGAATCAAAGTTACCAACATACTTTTGGGCTGAAGCAGTGAACACTGCCTGCTACACTCAAAATATCTCTTTGGTGAATCAATCAAAATGCATGACTCCCTACTGTTAGTCCCTTAACAATGTAGCAAGAATTACAGAAGGGGGTTGAATGGAATTCTTGAACCTTTTTCTTGAAATAAAAATGTTCAACTCGATTATAGATATATTTGTTTTGATTAGCATAATGCGGAATGTAAACTTAAATGAATCAAAACATAAGTAATTAAAAACAAGAGTCTTTAAAAACTTTCTGGTGGATTTAAACAATTCCACCAGAGATATATATAATATATCGAGAGGACTCTGTGTGCAGAAATGCTCACAGCTGCTTACAAATGGAACTACTGAGAATACAGGAAATGCTAAAGATTATGCTTACAAAGATTTCTCTGTTTTTGTGTTTCTCAGCTATCTCAGTTATTTTTCTATTTACTACTCTCTTGGTTTATATAATACCAAGATTACAAAGTCAACAAGACTGAACAAATATAAAATCTAACAGTCTTAAGCTTTGCTGCTTTTCGTTCTCTATTACCCAGTTAATGGGCTTCCACAGTGTGTTTGTATACATCTTCGACGGCTGGGTGTCAGCTTTCACTGTTCAACTGCTGTTTGAATTCTTCATATGATCATCCGTCGACTTTCAGAACATCCGTTGATGGTTTAATTGATCATCCGTCGACTGCTATATTAAACATCCGTTGATAGTCATTTGATCATTCGTCGATGGCTTTGTTAATCATCCGTCGGTAGCTATTTTGGCACTTGACTCTATATCACTTATGCAGAATTATAAGACATCAATTATGTACAATTAATCAACCTATTCTGCATATCTAGTTAAAGTCAACATGACATATATGCTACTACAGATTCTATACAAAGGTGCATACATAGATGTGCTACAAACTTATTATTACATAAGCTACTCACTCGATGGATTATAGGTTAATCATCCGTTGGGACTATAATGAGTTATCCGCCGGGACTATAATTCTTATCCGTCGAGTGCTACATAATTTCACAAAGTAAAATCTACTTAGATGTTTTGTTTATAAAATCATCAAGTACACAACATATGCACAACAATCTCCCCCAATTTATGTCTATTGGAATTGTAGCCATAAATTAAGAGATACTTGATGATAACAAAACATCCTGAACATATATCTTTAAAGAGAAGTAGATAAACTGAAAGTGCTTCAATTAAACAAAATGTACAAGGTTTGGCTCACAGTCAATTCAAGATACTCCTCTAGCCTGAGCAGATTTTTCTAGTTCCTTGAAGGTCTGGATCTTCTTCCAAGCCTTCTGTTATTTTCTTCAATTTGATTCTGGAGCTGCCTGTGGAATTCTAGTTCATCAGATTCTGAGAGATCTAGCTTTTCTTGCATTTCCAAGAGAGTCTCATTGCTAGAGATACTCAATTGGTCTTCTAATCTGAAGAATCTTCTTACACCCTTGTCATCCATGAATTCCATCAGCCAGTAGGGCCTTAGATGCACTCTTCTCCCTGTGTATGGGATGATTAGAGTCTTTGGGAGTGCATCTTTAGCTCTAACACTCCTCAGCTCTTCAATCTTCTTCAATACTAGTCTTCTTCCAGTTACATTGAACCCAAAGTTTTTCTTGAAGGATGAATGGACTTTATCAGCATAGCTTGGCTTTCTTGAAGAATCCTGTGAAGTGGCCATTGAATCTCCCTTCCTCCTTTGTACTTGAACACCAACCTTTCAGGTAGGTTTCTGTATGCATCAATTGCCCTTACTTCATCCAGTTCATCCAGATAAAGGTTTAGATCTGAAAATTCTTTGATGTCACACAAGTACAAGTAGTCTCCCCTGTTGATCTTGGGTTGAGCTTTAACTACTGACTTGGATTTGAGAGGTGACAGCTTCACTTTCTTGACTGCCCTTGACTTTGTCCTTTTTGGCTTGCTAAGGATTGGTAAGTTGAAGTCAGGAATTGGTATGTTATCCCACTCTATTGGCTCATCCTTTGGCACAATAGGTCCGTATGTTCCTGTAGGGATCCACCACCCTTATGTCTTCAAATACCATAGAGGGCTTTGATGCTTGAGTTGTAGCTGGTGTGGATTCCTTAGGAAATTGATCTTCCAATTCCTTGTCAACAACATCCAGTTTCCTTTTTGTTCTTCTAGCCAATTCTTTCTTCCTTGGGGATTTCTTCTGTTCTTCAATCTTCTTCTTTGATTCAGCAGCTTCA
The DNA here is from genome assembly GCF_009905375.1 of Apium graveolens. NCBI lineage: Eukaryota > Viridiplantae > Streptophyta > Magnoliopsida > Apiales > Apiaceae > Apium > Apium graveolens. Next base: position 128,643,084 of record NC_133648.1, read on the forward strand.
GATGTTTGAGAGGGAATTTGTTGAGAAGAATTAACAGCCTGTAGCTTGGCCAAGATAGCAATATGTTCTTTCTTTTTTTTAGACTTCTTTGCATCTAGAGCAGCTTGCCTCTTTTCCTGCTTTAATCTGGATTTTTCTTCTTTCTTTGCTTGAGCAAACTGTGGATGTCCAGCTACCACACAAATTTCCTTTCCATTTCTGAATATCTTAGCAATTCTCCTTTTTGAAGCTGAATCAGCTGGATCTTTATAGAAGACAATAGATCTTGACATAAGCTTCTTTTCATCAGGCTTGGGTGTCTCATACACAGTGTCCATAGGGTTCTTCCAAGATGATTTTGGATAATTTGCCCTTGGTTTAAGAATTGTTTCAGCCTTTGTAGACTTGATGCACGAAGATTGTCCTTTTTCCAGATAGTTCATGCTCATCTCATTCACATTGATTGGCTTGACATGAGAGTGATGGATGGCTGACTGAACTGGCTCCTTGACTAGTTTAAACTTTTTCTGTATCTCCTCATCAATCTTATTCCAGTTGATCAAACTCAACTTTCCTTTTTCAGCAACTTTCAAATTTACTGCTGCTGCTTTAATTAGATCTATACTATCTGCAATTGTTGGCTTGGAGATTGTAATTGAAGGTACAATTACTTTTCCGATTTGTACTTGAAGTTTCTCCCCCTCAGTTGGTCTTTTCTCCCCCTTACTTGATTCTCTCTCCCCCTTTTTGTTATCATCAAGTTGAGGAGTTAGGCCTTGTGCTTTAGCCAGTTGCATAAGAAGATTTGTCTGAGTCTGTTGATTTTGAAGAAGGATAGCCACTGAATTCTCAATAACTTGAACTCTGTTTTCCAGCTTGGCTAGCTTCTTTTCAGAATCTGATTCTCTCCTTAATCTTAGTAGTAGATCTTGCATGGTACCATATGGCATTACTGAATCCAGCTTCTCAGAATTGTATGTCTTCAAGTCAGCTATATCTCTTTTTATTTCATCCACACTCATATTTTGTCTTAAGTGCTGGATCTTCATGAGATGTAGAGAGTCTAGGTGAGCTTGAAGAATAGCCTTGGTACCAGCATCTGAAGTCTCCTGAATGGCCTTTTGAATAGCCACCACTTGCTTGACCAAAGACACATCAAATTGTCCTGGTGTAAATTCCTTTGTCCATGCTCATCCAGGTAAATTTAAAACAGAACTTGGGTCTTCATCTCCCTCTAAGTTCATGCTTCCATCCAAAGAAATAGTCATCATCATTAGAATTTACTCCAAATTCTTTAGATGGCTCACCAGCTTGAGAAGGCATCCTATTGACAGCAGCTTTATCTCTTTGAAGAGATTCTGAGGTGTGTACTAAATTCAAAGTCTGTTCTGACACAGCCAACAATTGATAGGCTGAGCAGCCAAGAATTGATAGGCTGACACGGGATGAGTAAAAGTGTCAGCATCCAAGGAAATGTTATCAATTTCAGCTTTGTAATGTTGCTGAAATTGTCTTCCCTTTTCAGCATCATCCACAATCATTGACTCACTAGCAATGGCTGGATCCATCCTTATTTCTCCTGTACTTGCCTTTCTCTCATAATCTCTCTTTTGTTGCATCAGGGTCTCACCCTGGTTCCCCACCCTCACACCCTCACTTTCACCTACTAAGGTGGGACTCCTCTCACTCACTTTTGCCAATCCTGAATAAATGGATTGCTGAGATTCACTCTTTTCCTCTCATTTTGCCTGGGAGCAACCCAGCCTCTCACTCAATGCACTCTCCTCTCTCAGTCCTAAGAGTGACTGTATTACCACTAAGTCTTCTGCACTAGAAATAATTAAAGTTTGAAGTTGTGCAGAGACACTCGACGGATAAGTGATATTCATCGGGTGAGTGGTAAAGCTATCCAACGGATAACTGCTGTTAAGCTTATCCGTCGGGATACAATCACTACTCGACGGATGAGCAATATCCATCGAGAGAGTAGAAATGAATGAGGTGGGAAGAGAAACTATTGTCGACTCTGTGTTGATTGAAGTTATTTGAGGCACAGATGTCACAATAGTATCTGAAAGAATTGGCAAGTGAGCCAACAAATCATCTAAAAGATGATGCTCACTTGCACTAGATTTTGGCTTCCCCAACAGAGTTAAAGAAGGGGAATTAGGAATTGAAGTGTTTATCATATCCACTTCTAGAGAGTTTGTTGGTGAGTATGGTGTTTCAGAGGCTTCTATTATAAGAGATTTTGGCTGTGACTCCACATTTATTGGAGCCACATCAATCTGAATTTGAGAAAGTGCAGGGACTGTGACTTTAGCACCAGTTTGCACTGTGTGTGAGCCCTGTGCATCCCCAGTTGTTTTGGATTTCTTCTTTCTTGTGTAAGTTTGGGGTGAGCTTGTGTCCCTAAACCTTTTGGCCTGTGCTCTTGGCTGAGAGCTTTGTTTAATAGCCACATCCTTTTGGGAGGATGCAGCTAGAAGTGAGCTTTTGTCCTTTTTAAGCACTGCAGTTTGTTGGGAAACTGCAGTGTGGCTAGGCTGGGATTCACTCAACTCTCCAACCTTATCCTTGGGGTTTCTTTGATGTTCACCCCTTCCCTCACCTAACTGATCCTCCTTCACACTCCCTTCTTTGGCTTTGGTAGATTTTTCAACTGGTACCTTTTGAGAGATACCAGAGGGGATTTTCTTTGACTTGGATTTGGAAATTACAGTTGTTTTGGCAGCTTTGGTAGGCAACTATTTGGTCATTGTCACAGTTGCCATAGCTACTCCTGATCTCAAAGAAATTGAGGAGATTGGAATAGTTGAGGGTATGGACGAACTTACCTCACTTACCTGAGGTGTCTACATTACAGGAAAGTAGAACATTGGCACATCCCTATGATGGTTGGCTCTGTTCAAATCTGCAATGATTCTTCTCTCTTGAACCCAACAAGCTAATTTGTTGTTTGAGTTCTCAAGTACAATCTCTTGACAAAGATGGTTAGCCAATATCATGAAAAATCTAGCATAATATACATTCTTTCCCCTTTTGGCTAACTCACCTAGTTTAAAACCTAACTCATACAAGACAAGGTCACTGAAATTGTAAAATTTATCTGTAACTAGCATGTATAGCATGTTAAGCATGGAAATGTTCACAGAATCAAAATTACAGACTTTTCCAGGGAAAACTTTAGTCACAACATCACACATGAAACTCCATTCCTTCCTAAGACCTAATCTTCTAATCTCACTTAGCTTATTAGTAGGAAGTGCATAATGCATGGAATTAAGCATATTGATAATATCAGTGTCAGTGTGTGGTGAAGTTACATTATCATCAGGAATTTTGAAACATGCTTTTATCACATCACTATTGATACAGAACTCATTACCTTTGATAGTTAGAGTGATGGTTTTGTCAGTAGAGTTGTAGATTACAGTGGTCCACATCTCTTCAACAACTTCACAGTAAACTGTGGGTGATTCAAGCATGACATAACTTAACTTGTAGTTCTTCACAAAGTCCATCATCTTGTGATAGTCTTCTGATTGTTGAATACCCTTATTGACCAAAGCAGTGAAGTTGTTCTTCTCATAAATGAACCCAGTCTGAGACATGATCTTTACTACAGGTGCCATTGTTAGAGAATGAAAGCTTTGAAGAGAAAGAGGATATTTGCTTGAGAGAGAATAAAATAAAAGCAGTTGAATTTGAGAATGATAAAAGAAAATAATTGGAATGAAATAAGCTTTTATACTTCCTCAAAAACAACGGATGAAAATAATGAAGAAAAGTAAATTACCCAATAGAAATTGCCTAAATTAGTCGTTTAAAAATAAACTGTAAAAATTTCACCCATTATCCGTCGTGTAATGCTTACAAACTGTAAGTATACTCGATGGATAATGTTCAGGGAATTAACGGTTAAGATTTAGACACTTCGACGGATGAGGATAAACTGTTATCCGTCGAGATTTAAAAGATTCCAGAAAAGTAATTGATTTTTATTTGCACATAGTACATCGACGGATGACTCAACTCGATGGATAATGGTCATCCGTCGAGATGCAAATTTTGACTTAGCCAAAATTTCACTCATGACTAAAAATCAGTTAAATTTCTGGCTACATATCTACTTGCAAAATAACTCAGATAGATTCAATAGTAATTAAGCATACCTAACTCACTTACCAACCTAGAAAAGGTGGATTCATCCAGTGGCTTGGTAAATATATTTGCAAGTTGCTTCTCACTAGGAACAAAATGTAACTCTACAGTACCATTCATTACATGTTCCCTTATGAAATGGTACTTGATGTCTATATGCTTTGTCCTTGAATGTTGCACTGGATTTTCAGTGATGGCAATTGCACTTGTGTTATCACAGAAAATAGGAATCCTCTCAACTTGCAAACCATAGTCTAGCAATTGATTTTTCATCCATAAAATCTGTGCACAGCAACTGCCGGCAGCAATATATTCAGCTTCAGCTGTAGAAGTAGAAACTGAATTTTGCTTTTTACTGAACCAGGACACAAGCTTGTATCCTAGAAATTGACAAGTTCCTATTGTGCTTTTTCTGTCAATTCTGCAACCTACATAATCTGCATCTGAATAACCAGTTAGATCAAAACCAGAATCTCTAGGATACCAAATGCCAAGTTTTGGTGTTCCCTTGAGATATCTGAAAACTCTCTTAATAGCTATCAAGTGAGACTCTCTAGGATCAGCCTGAAATTTAGCATATAAACATGTAGCAAACATTATATCTGGCCTACAAGCTGTTAAGTACAGAAGTGAGCCAACCATGCCTCTATAGCTTGAAATATCCACAGACTTTTCAATAGTGTTTAGTTCAAGCTTAGTTGCAGTGGCCATTGGAGTTTTTGCAGATGTGCAATCCATTAGATCAAACTTCTTTAAAAGATCAAAAATATATTTAGTTTGACTAATGAATATTCCATCACTAACTTGCTTAACTTGTAAACCAAGAAAGTAAGTTAGTTCTCCCATCATACCCATTTCATACTTACTTTGCATCAGTTTGGCAAACTTTTTACAAAGTTTCTCATCTGTAGAGCCAAAGATAATATCATCTACATAAATTTGAACAAGTATGCTAGAGCCATTAACATTTCTGAAAAATAAAGTTTTATCTACAGTACCTCTTGTGAAGTGATTTTTCAAAAGGAACTTTGATAAAGTGTCATACCAGGCTCTAGGTGCTTGCTTCAGTCCATAAAGTGCTTTGAGTAGATAATAGACATACTCTGGAAAATTTGGATCTTCAAAGCCAGGAGGTTGACTAACATACACTTCTTCCTCCAAATCTCCATTCAGAAAGGCACTTTTGACATCCATTTGATAGACCTTGAAATTGGCATGGGCTGCATAGGCCAAGAAGATTCTGATGGCTTCAAGTCTTGCAACAGGAGCAAATGTTTCATCAAAATCTATTCCTTCTTGCTGGCAATAGCCTTTAGCAACCAATCTGGCTTTATTCCTTACTACTATACCATTTTCATCCATCTTGTTTCTGAATACCCATTTGGTGTCTATTGGATTCTTTCCTTTAGGCTTGGGTACCAGCTTCCATACTTTATTCCTTTCAAATTGGTTTAGATCCTCCTGCATAGCTAAAATCCAATCAGGATCTAACAGGGCTTCTTCTACCTTCTTTGGTTCTTCCTTTGACAGAAAGCTGCTGTATAGACATTCTTCTTGAGTTGCTCTCCTGGTTTGAACTCTAGAAGAAACATCACCAATAATCAGTTCAAAGGGGTGATCTTTTGTCCATTTCCTTGGTTGAGGTAGATTAGCTCTAGATGAAGAGACCTCAATGTTATCTTGATGTGTGATTGAGTTATGATTGCTAGAAACTCCCCCTGAGTTTGTGGATCTTTGATTTGAGAAAGGGGTACTTTCTATGGGTGATCTGCCTTGACTTCCTGCTCCTTTTGATAACCCGATGGATGGTGAATTTTGAGTACCGACGGATGAGGCAGGTTGTCTACCGACGGATAACACAGATTGCCTTCTAACGGATGAAGTATTTTGCAACTCGACGGATGTTGAGTTTTGTGCTTCATTGGTGGTAGATTTGTCCGCATTATCCTTAGACACTATTTCTTGATCACTCTCATCATCACTTTCATCACTAACCATCTCAACATTGTCGAATTTGAGGCTCTCATGGTAATCTCCATCTTTCAGTCCTTCAATCTTTTTATCATCAAACACAACATGTATAGATTCCACAACAATGTTGGTTCTTAGATTGTAGACTCTATATGCTTTACCAACAGCATATCTAACAAAAATTCCTTCATCTGCTTTAGCATCAAACTTCCCATTTTGATCAGTTTGATTTCTCAAAATATAGCATTTACAGCCAAAGACATGAAGAAAATTTAGAGTTGGCTTCTTGTTCTTGAACAATTGATAAGGAGTCATTCTTCTTGCTTGGTTAATCAGAGAGATGTTCTGAGTGTAGCATGCAGTGTTTACAGCTTCAGCCCAGAAATAAGTTGGTAATTTTGATTCTTCAAGCATTGTCCTTGCAGCTTCAATAAGAGATATGTTCTTTCTTTCCACTACTCCATTCTGTTGTGGAGTCCTTGCTGCTGAAAACTCATACAAGATCCCATTTTCCACACAAAATGCTCTCATGACATAGTTCTTGAACTCAGTTCCATTGTCACTCCCGATTCTTCTAACTTTGAAATCAGGATGATTGTTAACTTGCCTTATGTGATTGATGATGATTTCACTAGACTCATCTTTAGACTTTAGGAAATATGTCCAAGAGAACTTTGAGAAAGCATCTACAATTACTAGGTAAAATCTTTTCTTTGAAATTGACAATACATTGACTGGTCCAAACAAATCCATGTGAAGCAATTGCAGAGGCTCTTCAATTGCTGAATCAAGTTTCTTCCTGAATGATGCTTTGATCTGCTTCCCTTTTTGGCAGGCATCACACAGTCCATCCTTTGTAAACTCCACTAGAGGAATGCCTCTTACTAGTTCTTTCTTTACCAGCTCATTCATGGTCTTGAAGTTTAAATGGGATAGATTTTTGTGCCATAGCCAACTTTCATCTTGACTTGCTTTACTGAGAAGACAAATTACAGATACTGCTTTGGTTGAGTTGAAGTCAGCTAGGTACACATTTCCTCTTCTCACACCAGTGAGAACCACTTTGTTGTTTTGATTGTTAGTCACAACACAGGCTTCTTTGTTGAAGGTTACTGAGTTGCCTTTGTCACAAAGCTGGCTGATACTCAACAGATTGTGTTTGAGACCATCCACTAAGGCAACCTCTTCAATGATGACATTGTCCTTTGAAATCAAGCCATATCCCACAGTATAACCTTTGCTGTCATCTCCAAAAGTAATACTTGGGCCAGCTCTCTCCTTAAACTCTGTGAGCAGGGTAGAATCACCAGTCATGTGTCTTGAACAACCACTATCCAAGTACCAAAGATTCTTTCTGTTTCCCTGCACATATCAAAATCAAATCAAGTTGATTTTGGTACCCAAGTTTCCTTAGGTCCTGCCTAGTTAGCTTTCTTATTCTGTTTCTTAGGTTTTATCTCATTTGACTTAGGAATTCCAGATTCTTCCTTAGTCAATTGGGTTGTACCTTTGAAACTACTAAATGCAACAGAATTATCATGCATGTTATGGCTAACAGGAAATGACATGCTTGGTGCAAACATGTTATTCCAGTAAGGCATGCTAAATGGCATTTGAGGCATATTGTATGCAGCATAATATGGATTAGGTGCAAATGGCATATTAGCAAGCTGTGCATTCATGTTCTGTGTAGGCATAGAATTAACAGGCATGGGAGGCATGGCATTCATGTTAGGAAATTGAGGCTGAACAGACATGGGAGTAGGCATGGCAGATTTGCAATTAACAGACAAATGATTTACACTACCACACTTGACACAGATTTTTCTAGGAGCATATTTATCAGGTGTGTAGTTATTGTGTTTGTTAATCCCTACTTTACCATTCCTAATGTTTTTCCTTATAGTCTATGTTTTTACCTCTATTTTCTCAAGTCTGTCACTTAATTGTTTGACAGTCATGTGACCAACATTAGCCTTTTTCCCTTTCTTAGCTTGACTAGACTCTCCAGAAACAAAGTTCTTGGAAACAGACCCGTACTTATGATTTAGCTTGATTAATTTGGCTTTGCTAATGGGTTTGCTTACAGCCGACGGATGAGGATTTTTATCATTCGACGGATAACACTTTTTGTTATCCGACGGATAGTCCTCATCATCTGTCGAGTCTACATCTGTCAGCAACCCATCTACCAAAATAGGTTCTAGTTTCTCTTTATTCTTTTTCCAGGCTTCATCACAAAAAGACTCAATTCCTTGAACTTTGGTGATTTGAGCATGAACATCCCTGGATGTTTTCCATGCTTTAATCACCTCTTGTTCACGCTCGAGCTGCTTCTTCAAAATTTCTTCCTTTTTCAAGGACTCAGTTAATTCCTCCTTTGTAACAACCCCAATTTTTGGAAATTTTTGAAACCCTTATGAATAGTGATTTTGCAAATTATGCTGAATAAGAAAACTTTTCATGCCACGCTATGTAGGGGTTCTGTTATTGATATTCTGAGATTTTATTAGTACTCTATATGGTATATAAGTGTATGTAAAGATCGTCAGAATCCAATTCCGAACACTTTGATTTTTCCCGGAAATCTACCAGATACAAAAAGAATTGAGTATAAGGTAACAGAATAAAAAGGATTTAAATTCAAGGATTATACGAGAGGATCATAAAAGGAATATAATGTATTGAGAAAGGTTAAGGAAACCTAAGTAATGAGATTCCGGGTATGATCCCTCAAACGATAAACGAGAACGAAAGTTAAGCGAACCGTATAACAGATCAGCGGTATTAGCCAAGTGATTAAGAGTTAAGCAAAGGGTTAGAGGGGAATGATGTCACCTCACCAACAAGAAGAGGACAAGTGTGGGAGGATGACATCACAGGATGACCTAAGCATGACATAAGGGAAGGAGGTGTGGTTGATTAATAACCACACAAATTTCATGGTTAAAAAGGTAATTTACCAAAATCAAAGGCTAGTAACCAAGCAAACAACTCACAAAACACAAAGATATTTCATTTCTTCATCTTGCTCTCGGCTTTCAAGGAAAAAGCAAGAAAGAAAATTTCAAATCAAGATCCAACCATTGTTAAATCACAAGGTAATTATCCAAGGTCCTTCATGATTAGTTATAGCTATCCTATAAGTTTGAGCTTCTAATTCATCCACAATCTCTTCCTAAAAATTATGGAAGAAGGTGGTGAATAGTATTTTTCAAGAACTAAAATTTTTGTTCTTGAAGTTTTGTTTAGTTTAAGCTTGGATAAGGACTTTAAGGGTGATTCCAAGCCATTCTCTTGATTCTCCACTCTCCAAGGAAGATATAAACTCCAAACCCTAGCTTTAGTTTTGAGTAATTAGGAATGAATATGATTGATATAGTATATATGAAGCATGATGCTTGATTGTTTAAAGTTGGTTGAGTTTGTAGAGATTAGTTGGTTTTGTGGTATTTTTGGGGTTGTAAATCTTGATAATTAGTTAAGGAACCTAAGTAAAGCTTTTAGTTCATGTGGGGAATAAGTATAAATTGTTAATGTGGAGTTGTTGGGGCTGTTATGATGTAGGATGGATGGAGTTTTGATTGGGTTGTGAATTGGGATTGGTTGGTGGTTGTTTTGGAATGGTTTAAATTTGGGAAATTGCGTAAACATAGCCGTCGTAATGCCCGATTTACCTTAGACTGTTTTTGTTCTTAACATCATAACCCTTGAACTCACTGCTAGGTTTTGACCATTGCCATTTTTAGATAGTTCATGTTACGGGCTTCGTTTTGATATGTGGTTCGTTTGATTCCGATGAACGGTTTAGGAGAAACGGCCGTTTTAAGTAACGACGTTTCGCGAACGAACCCTTACCCCTCGCCTTACTTTGAAACATAGGTTAAAGACCTTAAAAGACTAATTGAAATATGAAACATTTACGTAAGGTGTAATAGGCAGATGGTAAGACACCCGCGAAGGAATCGCCTTAAAACTCGTAATGGTTAAATTATTAAAAATGGTGGAGCCGAGGGTACTCGAGTGACTTAAGAGAAGCAGTAAGCGCAAAGCGAGCGTTAGAGTCTAAGTTGGTTAATGTATAGATTTAAAAGTGACTTTGGTTTAATTCCAACTTACTTGTTGTTTATAGGTTACCAGACTCGTCCTGAGCCATTCGTAACCCCCAGTCGCTCAGGCAAGTTTTCTATCCGTTATACTGTTGTTGTGATGTATACACTTGTATATGCATTATCTTGTAATAGATGCATGACGGTTATATTAGCAAATTCTTGCGATATATTGTAGCATGTGATATGGTACATATGCATGCCTGTTTCGTATTCTTGCCATATATATCTGTTGGTTCAGTTGATAATACCTATGCTAGAGAATAGCGGTAAATTGCATATACCCTTGGTATAGGGACCCAAAGGTGAAAACATTTTCTAAAACCGGGAGTCGAGGATCCCGAGTAGATTTTATATATATATATTTATATATATATATGGTTATAGTTTTCAAAACTATTAATCGAATAAGGTTTATTCGATAACTTTATTTTATTATTGAATATTATTTCGAATATTCATCCGAGGACTTATGACTCCTTTATTTTATTATTGAATATTATTTCGAATATTCATCTGAGGACTTATGACTCCTTTATTTTATTATTGAATATTATTTCGAATATTCATTCGAGGGTTTATGACTCAGCTTAATTTATTTATTGAATATTATTTGAATATTCATTTGAGGATCTATGACTCCGATTATTTGCTGAGATATATTCTTTATTTTATTAAAGAATAATGTTTCGATAATCAAACTTATTTTCGATTATTCAAATAAAGATAGTACTTTTGTATAAGTATATCTTTGATTATTTAATTTTCATTCAAGTAAGAGTTTTAAAACTTCTACTTCAATTATTTTTATAAAGATTATTCTTTATGGGAATATTATTTAAATAATAATATTCAGATATTTTCTAATATATTGGGACTGATTTATTTTACTAAATCAACATCATTCCGAACATTTTTAAAAATGTTTCGCGAGCCTTCAAAATGATTTTTAAAAGTTAGAGCGGGTCCCAAAACTCATTTTTATATTTAAGATCCTCCTTTCGAAGGGGATTTAAATACTCGCTCAAAACCTGAGGGATCCGGCTCTGTGGTGTGTTTTATATTCGCAACAAGGTTGCTGTTTTGATAAATGAATTGATTACTTACCCAACACTCGGGAAGTAAAATTCTTGGAACAAGTTAATCCATTAACAGGCATCGCCTGGGAAATATCGGTGAGTTTTCCTTTCCAACTAGATACGACTTCTTGGTGGAGCCGTATCAACAAGTTTCTACTTGGGGAAAGGGGGAACGAGCTTTACGTTTCAGAGTCATGGATTTCATCTGAACTAGGAGTGGCGTAAGTGGTCGAGTGGCGCCGGCCCAGCCTTATTATATTGGCCCAAATGGCCTGGAAGTTCCGCTAAGGCGGTCCATTCCTTAGGAGTTCAGTGTTCGGTTGACAAGTAAATCCGACAGGTTCTCCTCTACATGTAGAAAATGGTGGGGTTGCACTACTACGACTGATCATCGTAAGTGGTCTTCCTGGCGCGGCAAACTCCCGTAATGAGTTCATCATCCAATTGGATATTTCTGCAACACTACCCAGAGCACTTCGATAGAAAGGCTACGGTTGGGCGATTGTTGAGTGTTGGCAGGGTCAAGTTTTCAAAATGATGTTTGCATCAAATGAAGTATCTCATAACTTCATTTTATTTTGATGATATTTTAAAGGTTGAATCTATTCAAGTATTATCTTGTAGTCTCATCTATGTAATGAACTTTTGAACTAATTATAACTTGAACGGTGGTAGTTCAAGTAGTATTTGGAAAGGATATAAGTATATTGGAGTATCTTGTAACTTCATCTTTTAAACTTATATCTAGTAAATGATTATCTTATGCATGACAAAGATTTTCAGAAAAACGTTGAGACAAGGTTAGATATATGAGATCACCTTGCAACGGTATTTTTTACAGTTATACACTGGAACTCTGTGTGTATTATGCATGGAAGAGGACTTCCAATATTTTGAAAAGTATATATGTATATATATATATACTGAATATTTTGCGACTTCATCGCATTAAGATATCAACTTGGTTCATTTCTTCTTAACCAAGACTTTCTTGAGTACTATGAGAATGCTCATATATTGTAAATTATTATACATATTATTTCGGTGGGCTTGTTGCTCACCCTTGCTTTCTTCTTTCATCACACAACATCAGATAGATAAGATGAACAGGACCAAGCTCCCAATTCGTAAGTGGATAGGAAACGTTCCGCAGCTTTCTGGAAGCATTGAGGCCGCTGTAGCTGAGGTAGAAATTACCAATAGGCTAAGTTTTCAACTAATGATGTACCAGACTTATGTATATTATGAGTTGTAATAATGGCAGAGAAATGTAAATTTATTCAGAAACCTGTTTAAGGTGTATTGGCATATAATTGTGGAATAAAACGACTTGTGATTATTTTTGGATGTTCATCTCTGAGACTATAACTTGTGGTGTGTGTGTTTATTGTGGGGTCACAGTACAGAGTAGTTGATTAAATATTAAGATTGGGTGTTATTAAGGGAAATGGAACTCGTGATAACCCGGATCCCCGACCCCGGATTTGGGGGGTGTTACAGAAGTGGTATCAGAGCTAAGCGTTATAAACCTCAGAGATGATGTGACGTTAAGATAATAAGTTCACTAAGATAATAAGAACTCTTGCCAAGTTCATAGTCGGGCTACCTAACGTAGTACTGACAGTTAAAACCCTTACGGGAACCCTTATAAATATTCAGATAGTAACATAGTTCGTTCTCGTATAGGGCAGCGGGGCACCGAACCCTGAGGTTCAGGAGCATCAGCATGAGGATGTTTTATTACAAGCTGGAGATCAAATTGTGAATCCGATGGAGTACCCTAATGAGGGACCGGATGAGATTCATATTGAGAATGTTGCGGTTGAGGATGTTATTCCGGAAAGGATTGTGGCTGAGGAGGATCTCATGGAGGATCCTGATGAGAATGAAGAGAGGACCGCTGAGGAATTGATGACCGTAGTCAGGGCGACTACCAGAGCAAGAATGGCCGTGAGGGTGGCACTAGAGGATGAAGAGTTACCAAGGGCACAAAGGTTAATGAGGGCAGAAGGGGTGGGGCCTTCCATGACACCAATTATACCAGTATCAGACCCTTTTGCAGAGGTTCCTGTAGACATCCATGAGGTTCCACCAATTCCTGTTCCATCCCCGGTACAGAGCCCAGCACCTACTGAGGAAATGCCACCTTTATCTCCTGCACCATTGTCACCTGATACCGTGCTTGGTTATCCGTTTGGATCTCCTGGGTCTGCGCCACCTGCACCCCATGGACTGCTAGATGCTACCACTCAGGCTTCTCTTATCGCCAATTATCATATGACTTTGGGTGGCCTGTCTGAGGCCCGTAATGTTAGGGGTGATCTGTTGGATCGACTTACTGCACCGAGGATTGAGGGTGGGGTACTTCCGGCAGGATTAGCTCATAGCATGGAAAGGATTGAGGCTACCACCCGTGTTACAGCTAGAGGCCATCTTGAGGGTCAGATTGATCCAGCTCTACTTGCAACTATCCTAGACCTCATCACCGTTTTAATGGAGCAGGTTAGGGATGTCGTGCGTGCCCGTATTTCTTGATCCATAATGGTGTGCAGAGTCTGAACAATCTGACAAGAATTTCATGCAGCGCCACTTTTGGAGGATTAGCCTAAGTTATGGATGATTAGTTTTAATGACTAGATGATTATCTATGGTAGTACTTTCAAGATAGAAGCGATCAGATCAAATGATGTAATTCTCTTTAATATGTTCAGTTGTTGTACCCTCGAACAAATGGTTATGTATATATTCGTTAATTTCAGTTTAGATCAGTTTGTTTGTGATAAGATCACATTGTTAATTGCTCTATTAACACGTAAGAGAGTGTCATGAAGTTTATCGAACTTAAGAATTCATAATTTGCAATCGTGCAAGGACTGAACGAGGGGAAGACTTAAGCAAAGTAAGTAAGACAAATATTCGGAGATTCTCAAAATTTTCCAAGTAATATGCCCCCACAAGGAATAAGATTAGGGGCAAACCTTGAATGTGATAATCAGGGAGGTCGCAATTAAGATATAAAGAACCCGGAATATAATAAAGTGGAAAATGAGGATTTAAATTAAAAGATGACCCCAATTATGGGGAGTAGGAAGAAATATTTAGACTAAGAAAACAAAAGTCGAGTGCGATAAGGAGACCCGAGACGGTACTCCTATACGGAAATTCATGGACCTGTCTAAACAGAACTTATACTTTTACCCCTAACCACCACCTTGAGGAAACAATGTAGTGGAAAATTCTTTCAGGACCTTTAAATCGCTAAGCTCTCAGTGTTCCAAGGAACAAGTTGACCCAGTCGAGGCAAGAGCCTGGCTAAAGGAAATATAGGAATCATTTGAGATTCTAAATGATTGACGAATCACAAAAGACTATTTTTGTCACTTACCCTCCTAAGAGAGAGACCATCCACTGGTGAAAGACCAAGAAAGGCGGAGCAAGAGGTTATGATAAACTGATTTAAGTTCAGTCAATTGTTTTCGGGAAAGTATTTCCCAAAGATAAGGAGATAGTGTAAAAGCTTTGGAGCTAGAACAAAAGCGGATAAGTATGATGAATTATGAATCTAAGTTGTAAAAGTTGTCAAGATTCGTTCTGAGGACAAGAATCCAGAATGACGGGATGTTTGAAATCAATACTTATGTTGTGTTGGTTCATGAAATAATGATAAGAGAAAGGAAAAAAAAAGAAACTGGAGTGGAAAGGAATATAAAGGCAATAGAGTTTGAGGAATGATAAGGGAGTTGGGTATGAGGAAACCCTAAAGACTCGTAGTAATAGAAATAGAAAAGTATGTAATCGTCAGGATGAGGGTGATTCACCATGAGTTAAATTGATGGGTGAAGGTATAAGAGATACATATATTTTATCCCCTGTAAGTTGGGAGGATTCGAGGAAACCTTGAGATAGTTCGAAGGATAAATAATGAGACGAGGATAGACTGAGGAGACAAGAAAGTAAGAAATTAGGAAAAATTGGATGAAGGAAGTGACCTTCAAGAATGTGAAGTGTAAGACCGGTGGCTTGATACCCAGAAAGGGAGACGCCATGTATGAAAGATATCCCAACATTGAGGTGACTGTTGAGATAAACAACAAAAGTAAATAAGGAATTATTAAGAAGAAGTTCACGTTGAACACGACCAATATCTTCCAGAACATCCTTGTTATCGTTACCAAATTAGGCAAGAAAAGCGGATAACCGTTGTTATCTTTTGGAGGCCATATTGATTGACCTCAGTTTGAATAAGGATGCTATTGTGAAATTGGTATAGACTATCGAGGTGGGAATGATTGAATAAGATAATCTATCAAGGATATATTACTTGATTTATCCATGGAAGGATGCAAGTACCTTTTTAAAGGTGGAATTAAGGATAGAACATCGGTAACTTAAAACGAATCCTAGGGGAATGCATAAAGGCTGGCATTTCACCCTTAATAGGGATAATATGAGTTTTGACAGTATGAATTGGAAAGGATTAAGGTAATAACAACCTTTAAGAATCAGTGGAGAAATTTTTTTCAGAAGTATATAGACAATGATTCTGGTATTAATAAATGGTATCTTGATATGCCCTGTATCTAGGGAATACAGGAGGAACGATTCAACGATAACCTTAGAGGTTTTACAAGGAGAAAGGTAATATTCAAAATTCTCAAAAATAGAAATGTTGATAAAGGAAATATGACGTAATTATAATGATGCCAAGTGGGGCACGTGTTAAACCACGAGAAAGTATGGATCGAACCAGTAAAGGTCGAAATTGTTCAGGGCAATTAGGACCTAAGATAAAAGATGTTCTAAGTATGATTGAGAGTCAGTCATGACAGTGATTAACCTCTAAAGACTGAGGCAATAACTTATGGAGAAATGGTGATATTTTTTTTTTACTCATCAGATTTTAAGGAAAACATCTTCACATAAGCAGTGATTGAAATGAGGTAGAAAATATATTTGGAGGTGGTTAAAATGACATTGACTGTAAGGAAATTTTACTATCAGGAAAGGTCAAAGAGGTGGCCGACACTTTAAAGGTAAGAGGATAATTATAGGCGCTTGTGCCAAAGGAATACAGTGACGATGGTTAAAGCTATGAAGGTTGTATTATGGTTTGGAAGATTGACATTCCTTCTGATGACTGTGCAATACCCAACCGTAATAGTAGTTGGTAAAGGTTTAATTCGTGTAATCGCCATGAGCGGGCTATCTATCTCAGGAAATACTATCTTGAGATAAGCCAGGACCATGTTTCAAAAAGGACTAGACGAACCCTTGAGTTAAGTCTTCTATTTAAGGCATACGAGTAAGAATGGTATTAACCTGCTATTGTTGCTTTGATTGAAACTCTTCTGCAATTTTATCTGCTTCATGTCATGTATGTATGTCAGGATCAGGAGTGTTCTTCATGAATCATGAATGGTGATTATGTTACCTCCTTAGAAGAATTTTATACGACATATATGGACTCCGTATGGTTAGATATTAAGATTTCATGGAAAGTGAATGATGACAGTAGGTCAGTGGTGGACCATAGTAAGGCAGCAATGATTCTGCGAGTAATGAGCTGATTACAACCATGAGAGTTGTATTGGAATGGATGTTGAGATTAAGTACCACTAATCGGGTCGTGGTAGTGTATAAATTATCATTGATAGACTAATTAAGTAGAGTATCTACCTATTGAATATATATTCCTTCTTATCAATAGAGAGTCGTATTATTATACGAGGAAGGTTGCGATGCAAGCATAGAATTCTAGTAACGATGATGTCTAGAATGAGATCCCAGATTCAATTTTCAATGTCGAGGGAGTTTCAAAGGTAATTGTGTATAAGCTCGAGGAAGAGCATGGGTCCATAGAATGATGGATGGAATAGCAAAAATATTTAGGCATGTGAAATACGATGCTATAATACTTAATGTTGATATGTATACATATATGTTTTGTTCTCCTATGACAAACCTCTATAGTTCAGAGGTAGGTTCCAAGCCAGATATTTTGTGGCAGTATATTTTTTTTCAAATATACAATTCTCTTCAATTCGTTCTTTTCTCTTCTTTTCATTTCATGTAAGCTGAGAAGAACAACCCTTCCAGAAGAGGAGGTATTGCCGAATGACTATCTATCTGTGTGATAGAAGCCTAGTAGGATACCATCTATTGTTTAATTGCTTGTCAAGTACTAAAGGCTGGCCACCTTCTGTACTAACTATGCGATATAACAAGTGTTCATGATCATAGTGATCTCTCAACAAATTCATTTACTTTTATATGATTGATCAAACTTTGGGAAATAGAAACAACTGAAAAAGGAGTAATAAAGTTGTGGTAGTATTCGGAATGGAAACACATTCGTGATACTAAGGTTGACGTGGTTATTAAAAGGTTATAGAACACTAACGAGCAAAAGTATAACCAGTATAATATTAGGAACGGAAGGTAGTAGCGATTACGAACTGGAAAAGAATGGGTATTGAGACGCCAAAGCTATAGTGCTAGAAGCTGTGATAAAATTCCATGCAATAGACTTGAAAGAATTTGGAATGATCACTTAACGCGGATTGAGTTATCTTACGACAATAGATCATATGTCATTATCGAGATATCGCCTTATGAGATCCTTGAGGGAAGACAATGTCGATCCCCCTTATGTTAGGATGAAGTTGTAGAGCGCAAGATACTCGGACCAGCAGTGGTCCAAAGGACCAAGGATATAATAGATCTAATCAGAGGACGGCTGGTAGTAACCCAAGATGGACATAAGAGGTATGTTGATTTGACATGAAAGGACAAGGAATAGGAAGTAGGGGACCTAGTGTTGTTATAGGTATTCCCTTGGAAAGGATAGATGAGGATCGGAAAGAAAGGAAATCTAAGTCCACAAATTGTTGGACCCTTGGATATATTAAGACATTTTGGGAAGTTAGCATATGAGCTAGCCCTACCCTAGAACATGTAGCACGTCATAACGTGTTTCACGTATCAATGTTAAGGAAGTGTAATTCGGATGCCAGACAAATAGGGGCATATGAGCACATAGACACGCAACCCGACGTAACCTATATGGAGCAACCAGAAAGGGGCTATAGATCGAAAAGGAACAAGTGCTTAGGAGAAGGGTTATCAAACTAGGCAGAGTTTGGTGGTAGGACCACAATGTGGGAAAATTTACTCAAGAGTTAGAAAGTGCAATGCTAAGAGAGTATCCCTATTCATTTTCTATCTGATTCCGGGACGGAATCCTTTTAAGGAGGGGAGACTGTAATAACCCCAATTTTTGGAAATTTTTGAAACCCTTATGAATAGTGATTTTGCATATTATGCTGAATAAGAAAACTTTTCATGCCACGCTATGTAGGGGTTCTGTTATTGATATTCTGAGATTTTATTAGTACTCTATATGGTATATAAGTGTATGTAAAGATCGTCAGAATCCAATTCCGAACACTTTGATTTTTCCCGGAAATCTACCAGATACAAAAAGAATTGAGTATAAGGTAACAGAATAAAAAGGATTTAAATTCAAGGATTATACGAGAGGATCATAAAAGGAATATAATGTATTGAGAAAGGTTAAGGAAACCTAAGTAATGAGATTCCGGGTATGATCCCTCAAACGATAAACGAGAACGAAAGTTAAGCGAACCGTATAACAGATCAGCGGTCATTAGCCAAGTGATTAAGAGTTAAGCAAAGGGTTAGAGGGGAGTGATGTCACCTCACCAACAAGAAGAGGACAAGTGTGGGAGGATGACATCACAGGATGACCTAAGCATGACATAAGGGAAGGAGGTGTGGTTGATTAATAACCACACAAATTTCATGGTTAAAAAGGTAATTTACCAAAATCAAAGGCTAGTAACCAAGCAAACAACTCACAAAACACAAAGATATTTCATTTCTTCATCTTGCTCTCGGCTTTCAAGGAAAAAGCAAGAAAGAAAATTTCAAAATCAAGATCCAACCATTGTTAAATCACAAGGTAATTATCCAAGGTCCCTCATGATTAGTTATAGCTATCCTATAAGTTTGAGCTTCTAATTCATCCACAATCTCTTCCTAAAAATCATGGAAGAAGATGGTGAATAGTGTTTTTCAAGAACTAAAATTTTTGTTCTTGAAGTTTTGTTTAGTTTAAGCTTGGATAAGGACTTTAAGGGTGATTCCAAGCCATTCTCTTGATTCTCCACTCTCCAAGGAAGGTATAAACTCCAATCCCTAGCTTTAGTTTTGAGTAATTAGGAATGAATATGATTGATATAGTATATGTGAAGCATGATGCTTGATTGTTTAAAGTTGGTTGAGTTTGTAGAGATTAGTTGGTTTTGTGGTATTTTTGGGGTTGTAAATCTTGATAATTAGTTAAGGAACCTAAGTAAAGCTTTTAGTTCATGTGGGGAATAAGTATAAATTGTTAATGTGGAGTTGTTGGGGCTGTTATGATGTAGGATGGATGGAGTTTTGATTGGGTTGTGAATTGGGATTGGTTGGTGGTTGTTTTGGAATGGTTTAAATTTGGGAAATCGCGTAAACATAGCCGTCGTAATGCCCGATTTACCTTCGACTGTTTTTGTTCTAAACATCAGAACCCTTGAACTCACTTCTAGGTTTTGACCATTGCCATTTTTAGATAGTTCATGTAACGAGCTTCGTTTTGATATGTGGTTCGTTTGATTCCGATGAACGGTTTAGGAGAAACGGCCGTTTTAAGTAACGACGTTTCGCGAACGAACCCTTACCCCTCGCCTTACTTTGAAACATAGGTTAAAGACATTAAAGGACTAATTGAAGTATGAAACATTTATGTAAGGTGTAATAGGCAGTTGGTAAGACACCCGCAAAGAAATCGCCTTAAAACTCGTAATGGTTAAATTATTAAAAATGGTGGAGCCGAGGGTACTCGAGTGACTTAAGAGAATAAGTAAGCGCAAAGCGAGCGTTAGAGTCTAAGTTGGTTAATGTATAGATTTACAAGTGACTTTGGTTTAATTCCAACTTACTTGTTGTTTATAGGTTACCAGACTCGTCCTGAGCCATTCGTAACCCCCAGTCGCTCAGGCAAGTTTTCTATCCGTTATACTGTTGTTGTGATGTATACACTTGTATATGCATTATCTTGTAATAGATGCATGACGGTTATATTAGCAAATTCTTGCGATATATTGTAGCATGTGATATGGTACATATGCATGCCTGTTTCGTATTCTTGCCATATATATCTGTTGGTTCAGTTGATAATACCTATGCTAGAGAATAGCGGTAAATTGCATATACCCTTGGTATAGGGACCCAAAGGTGAAAACATTTTCTAAAACCGGGAGTCGAGGATCCCGAGTAGATTATATATATATATATATTTATATATATATATGGTTATAGTTTTCAAAACTATTAATCGAATAAGGTTTATTCGATAACTTTATTTTATTATTGAATATTATTTCGAATATTCATCCGAGGACTTATGACTCCTTTATTTTATTATTGAATATTATTTCAAATATTCATCCGAGGGCTTATGACTCCTTTATTTTATTATTGAATATTATTTCGAATATTCATTCGAGGGCTTATGACTCAGCTTAATTTATTTATTGAATATTATTTGAGTATTCATTTGAGGATCTATGACTCCGATTATTTGCTGAGATATATTCTTTATTTTATTAAAGAATAATGTTTCGATAATCAAACTTATTTTCGATTATTCAAATAAAGATAGTACTTTTGTATAAGTATATCTTTGATTATTTAATTTTCATTCAAGTAAGAGTTTTAAAACTTCTACTTCGATTATTTTTATAAAGATTATTCTTTATGGGAATATTATTTAAATAATAATATTCAGATATTTTCTAATATATTGGGACTGATTTATTTTACTAAATCAACATCACTCCGAACATTCTTAAAAATGTTTCGCGAGCCTTCAAAATGATTTTTAAAAGTTAGAGCGGATCCCAAAACTCATTTTTATATTTAAGATCCTCCTTTCGAAGGGGATTTAAATACTCGCTCAAAACCTGAGGGATCCGGCTCTGTGGTGTGTTTTATATTCGCAACAAGGTTGCTGTTTTGATAAATGAATTGATTACTTACCCAACACTCGGGAAGTAAAATTCTTGGAACAAGTTAATCCATTAACAGGCATCGCCTGGGAAATATCGGTGAGTTTTCCTTTCCAACTAGATACGACTTCTTGGTGGAGCCGTATCAACAAGTTTCTACTTGGGGAAAGGGGGAACGAGCTTTACGTTTCAGAGTCATGGATTTCATCTGAACTAGGAGTGGCGTAAGTGGTCGAGTGGCGCTGGCCCAGCCTTATTATATTGGCCCAAATAGCCTGGAAGTTCCGCTAAGGCGGTCCATTCCTTAGGAGTTCATTGTTCGGTTGACAAATAAATCCGACAGGTTCTCCTCTACAAGTAGAAAATGGTGGGGTTGCACTACTACGACTGATCATCGTAAGTGGTCTTCCTGGCGCGGCAAACTTGTGACGACCTCAATCTCGGGGTTAGGAAATGAGGACTCACACACCTCTAATCTACTAATTAAATATGCATAAACCCCGATTAACTACTAACAGGATCAACAGGATAAAGTATGAGACAAGATTACAACTACCAATCAACGAATATAACTTACAAACCCAAAATATTATTAATTAATCAGTATCGATTCCGGCTGGGAACCGACAGATAACCCATTGTATCTTTAAACACCTCTTACTAGGCGCGAGCTCACTCATAACCTGTACTACCTGCTCTGGCAACTGGAAGCCCTCAACACGGTAGGGACCACCAGGTACGCTCTTACGAGCAGTGCGCCTAAGCCTGGCCATCTTCTTGCTTAACTACCATGGTTAGATTAAGACAAAACAATGAGTATAAAACTCAGCAAGTAACTAAATAGCAGTTCTACAATAACAATTCTCAATATGCTTTGAACAAACTAGGGCATTCTATTTTAGCTAATCTAGGTGGCAGATTTTCGTATATTCATTTTTGTTTTCTTTGAGATAAGGAAAGGTATCCGAAGAATAGTTGGGCTTTCAAGAAACAAGGCTCGAAACAGGATGAAAGCCGACATTCAACACAAATCATTATAGGATCAAAATAGATCTTTCGGTAGAGGAAAGCAACAGTATTTCAAGATATAGAATCATTCATATGATCAACAATTTCAGGAATCAGGGTTCTGAGCTTTAAGCTCCACAATAACATAATCAACTCTTTTCAAAACAGTATAAACCATTTTCATTTTCAAAAATCAATTTACTGAACAAAAGTTTCAGTTCCCTTTTAAATAATCATTTAGAACCCTTGATTGGATCACTTATCTTTCCATTTCATTATATACGGGTGATCAGCCCGTATCGACCTCCATTTCGGTCTTTAAGGTACCATTCGGCATAATTTCAGCCTTAAATTGGACTAGTCCCACTAGCCTCTTACCATGACTGGACTAGTCCCACTAGCCTCTTACGTCTCAATCCAATCCATCAGGAATTCATTCGGAAAAGCTTGAGTTGGAAAAACAAATAGGTTTTCTAAAATTCATTTTATCATTACCAAGCCTTTGAAATCATTTTGACTTTTTCAAGTCGAAACTCATTCTTAATTCAGATTTTAAAGAAACAAAGTTCAGGGAGTGAATCAAAGATACGCAAGGAGCAATTCTCAAGAATTCTGTATCAAGGATAACAAGGTACTAAATTTGAAGGATCAGTAATAACTTAGGGATCATTAGGGCGATCAAGAGAAACGGGGTATCATTAACAGAGTTATCCAAGATAATTTAAAGGTTCAATATGATCATGGCATTATAGGAAACTTAAACAGAAAGGCAGATTATTAACGGGTGAAATCAATAGGATTATCAATAACAGGTTATCAAGAACAAAGGGTATTTCAAATCAATATCAGGGTTTCATAAAGCAAGGGTTTCATACTTTAACAGTTCAATACTCTACATGGTATGAACAACATTTCCTTTACAATCATTTATACAAGTAATCAGAGTTACTTGCCTGAAATTGCTTTCCTGAGGGTTGAACTACTGCCACCTAGTATACTTTTCCCTTTCCTAGCCCGAATGCCCTCACGCTCCGAATCTACAATAAAACCAGAAATCTTAATTAGATTCCCAACTCTTGTTCCCGGAACGATCACTCTATACGATAACTCGATTATATTCTTGACTCGAACTATACGAGTATAGCTTATACAAATAAGCACACAGCACATAGCACATAGCACAATTCTTTCTCATAGTTTTCATATCCTTATATACCTAGCAATCAAAGCGTACTCGCTTGACCTAGGCTATTTCTCAAATCAAAGTAACACGACTCTTTTACGAGTACTAGACACATTCACAACCAAACATTTACGTGCATACTATCACTTATATCAATCGACTCAATTCCCTTTTCTTTTATTCCTTAATTCGAATCAAAACAACAATCCAATCAAGCAAAATCAAAGATTTTCACATATAACACTCAATCATTCTTTCAATTACCAAAAAATCAAGTTTTGACCTTTATTTCTTATGGCCTATTCGGCCTTAACACTTATCACAATCAAGAATCAAACATGCAAAAATAGATTTTGACATGCAAGGTTATATACCACATTTCTTTCTTGTTTTAATCCCCTATTAAATCATTCCATTCATTAAGTCACCAAACCATGCACTACTTAGTGATTTCAACTTAATCAATCCATCAAATCAACATGCATACACTTAATCACCAAGTTATCCCCTTTTTATCTTGTTTTCATTCGGAAAGAACATAATTTTCAACTCAAAGACTAATTACTAGCATGCACTCATTGATCTCCTTTAAAACTATCATGCAATTGCTTTTAAATCATACAAACTTAGTGTTTACCAAGATTATCTCACCTAATTCAATTTCCTTTCTTATTAACTCCAAAAATTCGAACCCAACCTTAGCATGCAACAATAATTCATTCCTTATTAGTCTAATCACCATCCATCATCACTTTAATCAAGTCTACTCACAACAAACCACTTTAAAGATTCAACCCATTCGGGTTTATCAAGAAAACACACATACAAAGATCAACCTTGACATGCAAAGTCCTATATCACATTTTTTAACTTGTTTTAAGCCTTCACTTAGTCATTTAACTTATTTTCATCAAGATTTCTGAAGCACAAAGCCAATCATCACCTAATGACTCGAACCTTAATCAAATTATTCAATCAACATGCATGCATTCACTTAATCACAAATCAATCTCTTCTAAACCCATTTTCTATTCGGCAAAGATTCAAAATTCACAATCCTAGAACCAAATAATGACATACATCACTAACTCCTCTTTTAAATCAACATGCAACTCTATTTTCTACTAATTAAGCTTAGTTCATTCCAAGATCAAGTCACAAAATTCAATTTCCCTTTTTATTAGCATAAAGCCGAAGCAAAACTCACATGCAAATCATAAAATTTGATTTTCTAAGCAACAATCACTTGCACACATTCATTTTACAACCAAGGAAATCATTTTACCAATCACATACTCAATTTTCAACAAAAGAAGCAAAACCCTTTTTTTTCAAGTTTTCAAGAAATCATAACATGCAACACTAAAATCCAACAATCACATCATGAAAAACCCACCGGCTCTCCTTTGGATCATGGTCGGTGGTGGTCGAACTTGAGAGAGTCCATGACGGATCTCCTCTCGAGTTTATGACCTCCACAACCTCTTAAAATCACTCTTATAGTTATGCTTCAAGAAATTGTTTTTCTTAAGCACAACCATAGTGATCACTTCAACAAAACCTTGCAAATACTTACATGCAAATAGGAATCAAGAAGTATACCGAAAATAAAGGCTAAAGGTAGCAATATCTTTGAGTTTGAGTAAGATTTGGGGGTTGCATGCAAGTGAGAGAGATGAGAGATGAGAGGGCTGAGAGGGAGTGAAAGAGAGAGAGAGTGTTCGGGAGAGAGACGAGAGAAAGAAAGAGAGAAGAGAGAAAAGAGAAAAGAGAGAATGAGTGCACAATAGAAAGAAAAGAAAAGAAAGTGGGTTATATATAGCACCTAGAAACAAGGGCAATCTAGTAATTTACCAACTTCCTTTTACTCACTCATCCCTTTTCTTTTTACTTAAATGCGATAAAATTCAAATACAAAATATATCTCTTTCGGAAAGTCGAGAATTATTGAAAATGATATTTTTAACGCGTAGGTCTCGAAATTAGCTTTTTATCCATTACTCATAATAAGAATTTGAGCGAGCGGTTGATTTTATATGAATTTCGCAAACTCGCTTTAATAAATACCTTTTCCACATAAAATCAATTTAAAAATGCAAAGACCCACAATTAAATTCACTTATCATTTTTAAAAAGTCTCTAAGACCTCTACGAAGATAACAGAACAAATCCCATGTTTTTATCCATCTCAGATGATTTTATAAAAATGTACGAAGGTTAAATAAACCCTTATGTAAATCACATAATTCCTTTAAAATTCACAGAAACTAACACAGAATATATAATCATGCACACAGTCAAGCAATCACACGCATATAGTCACATAACGACTCAGGTCTGATCATAGAATCTATCCCTCTTTAATCTTTATTCCCTTTTTACGCGTATCGGGTCACGTTCAGCCTGACGGCCCGACGCTCAGCGTTTCGAATACGCTTCTCATTACCTTTGCCAATCAACACGTCTCTTAAGATGAAATACTTCATTCATTTACTTCACATATAATTCACATTTTATATTATTTAATTTCTATATTAGGACGGGTTCCGTTCTACCTGACGGCCCGAAACCACAGCTTGACTTATAAGCTGACTCTTTAAATTGGAACGTTTTTATCCACGCTCCTTAACTCTAGTATACAGATAAGACAAATAATCACCACTTAATCACATAATCTCATCACATAACACATACTTTACTTTCTTAATTACGACGCAAAATTCTCGGTCGTTACAATCTACCCTCCTTAAAAGGATTCTGTCCCCAGAATCTAATCTAAGCAAATAGATGGGGATACTTTTCTTTCATTTCGCTTTCTAATTCCCAAGTCGATTCCTCGACTAGTGGATTTCTCCACAACACTCTAACTAGAGGTACAACTTTATTTCTAAGCGTCCTTTCTTTTCGATCCAAAATTCGCACTGGTTGTTCCACATAGGATAAATCTGATTGGATTTTTACTGGTTCCAACTCGATCACATGGCTCGCATCAGCATTATACTTCTTCAGGAGAGATGCATGAAATACATTGTGCAGATGTTGCATTTGCGGCGGTAGCGCTAATTCATACGCCACTTTCCCAACTTGTCGCAATACTTCAAATGGTCAAATGTACCTTGGACTTAGCTTTCCTTTCTTTCCAAATCGAGTTAAACCTTTTCAAGGAGATATCTTCAACAAGACCTTGTCTCCAGTTTCGAATTGCACATATTTCCGCTCTTGATTCGCGTACTTTGCCTGTCGGTCTTGAGCTGCAATTAATCTCTTTTGTATCATTTCAACTTTTTCCTTCGTTTGCTGCACTAGCTCGGGGCCAATTAACTTGCGCTCACCAACTTCGTCCCAATAAGTAGGGGATCTACACTTTCTTCCATACAACGCTTTATAAGGCGGCATGCCAATACTTGCGTGATAACTGTTGTTGTAGGAAAACTCAATTAAGGGCAAATGATCGTCCCAATTTCCTTTGAAATCTATTGCGCAGGTTCGCAACATATCCTCAATTGTCTGAATTGTCCTTTCACTTTGTTCGTCTGTCTGCGGATGATATGTCGTACTCATTTTCAATTTCGTTCCCAAATGATCGTGGAATTATCGACAAAATCTCGAATTAAACCTTGGATCTCTATCAGACACGATAGATACAGGAACTCCGTGACGCATCAGGATTTCATCCAAATACATTTTGACCAGCTTCTCTAATGAAAACCTTTCGTTTATCGGCAAGAAATGTGCTGACTTTGTCAGTCGATCAATTACCACCCAAATCACATCATGATTAGACTTGGTTTTAGGTAATCCTACCACGAAATCCATTGCGATATGTTCCCATTTCCATTCAGGTATGTCCAGTGGCTGAAGCAATCCACTTGGCCTTTGATGTTCCGCTTTAACTCTTTGGCACGTGTAACATTTTCTTATCCATTCTGCAATTTCCTTTTTCATGTATGGCCACCAAAAATTTCCTTTCAAATCCTGGTACATCTTCGTACTTCCAGGGTGAATTGAAAATCTCGAGTTATGCGCTTCTTGCAAAATCTCGTGCTTTAGTTCCATAACATCAGGTATCCAAATACGTGAGTTAACACGGTATATTCCTTTTCCATCCTTTTGAGCTTTAATTTCTTCTCCCGTCAACTTATTCCTTTCGTGATTCATCACCTGCTCTTGACAGCATCTAATCTTTTCTAAAATTTCAGGTTGAAACCGTATTGCATAAATGGCTTCACCTCCACATTCTGGAGTCTGCACCACTATTTCCATCTTTTCAAAGTCCTTGATTAATTCTTCTGATGACATTAACATATTCAACTTTTCCTTTCGACTTAAAGCATCAGCTACCACATTTGCCTTTCCAGGATGATAGTTTATCGCACAATCTAATCTTTGATCAATTCCAACCACCTTCTTTGTCGTATATTCAGTTCTTTCTGAGTAAAGATATACTTTAAGCTCTTATGGTCCGTATAAATCTCGCACTTTTCCCCGTACAAATAATGCCTCCAAATCTTAAGGGCAAACACAATTACTCCAATTCCAAATTGTGCGTTGGATACTTTTGCTCGTGCGGTTTGAGTTGCCTTGACGCGTATGCTATTACC
Source organism: Apium graveolens (assembly GCF_009905375.1). Classification (NCBI taxonomy): domain Eukaryota; kingdom Viridiplantae; phylum Streptophyta; class Magnoliopsida; order Apiales; family Apiaceae; genus Apium; species Apium graveolens. The sequence continues at coordinate 128,671,245 of NC_133648.1, forward strand.
TTCCCGTGTTGCATTAACACGCATCCAAGTCCTTTATAGGAAGCATCACTGAATATCACAAATTCACCTTTATCATCTGGTAATACCAACACAGGGGCGGTTACCAATCTTTCCTTTAACTCTTGGAAACTTTCCTCACACTTTTCTGTCCAAACGAACTTCTCATTCTTTCTCGTCAATTTTGTCAATGGAACGGCAATCTTTGAGAAATCTTGCACAAATCTTCTATAGCATCCGGCTAATCCCAGAAAACTTCTGACTTCCGTCGGAGTCTTGGGTCTTTCCCAATTCATTACAGCTTCTATCTTGGCTGGATCCACTTTAATTCCTTCTTTATTAACTACATGACCAAGAAATTGCACTTCTTTTAGCCAAAATTCACACTTTGAAAACTTTGCATACAGCTTCTCTTTTCACAGAATTTCCAAGGAAATCCTCAAATGCTCCTTATGATCTTCCTCCGTTTTGGAATAAATAAGTATATCGTCAATAAACACAATCACGAACTTGTCCAAATACTGCTTGAACACTCTGTTCATAAGATCCATAAATGCAGCTGGCGCATTTGTCAAGCCAAATGCCATCACCAAAAACTCATAATGTCCGTATCTTGTTCGTAACGCTGTCTTGGGTATATCTTCCGCTTTGATCTTTAGTTGATGATACCCAGATCTTAAATCAATCTTTGAAAAGCGCGAAGCTCCTTTCAATTGGTCAAACAAGTCATCGATCCACGGTAGAGGGTACTTATTCTTGATTGTCAACTTATTCAGTTCACGGTAATCGATACACAATCGCATACTTCCATCCTTCTTCTTTACAAACAACACCGGTGCGCCCCACGGGGATACACTCGGTCGGATTACTCCTTTGTCCAACAACTCTTGCAACTGAGCTGCCAATTCCTTCATTTCCACCGGCGCCATGCGATAGGGAGCTTTCGACACTGGTTCCGTACCAGGAGCCAATTCAATCGTAAACTCGATCTCTCTGTCTGGAGGTAGTCCAGGCAATTCATCAGGAAACACGTCCGGAAAATCTCTTACTACCGGAATATCGTCGATCCTTACAGATTCTTTCTCCACGTCCACGACATGAGCCAAATAAACTTCGCATCCTTGACGCATTAATCTTCTCGCCTCAATAACCGTTATAAATTTCTTCTCTTGCCTCTTTCCTTTAAATATCACTTCCTCACCATCCTTGGTTTTTAACTTCACTTTCTTACTTTTACACTCTATTTGCGCCTCATGATTTGACAACCAATCCATTCCTAGAATAACCTCAAATTCTCCTAACTTAAAAGGAATTAAGTCAGCAGAAAAGTGCCGACCTTCTATAGACACATCACAATCGGGACAAATCTTATTAACAATAACTTTCTCTTGATTTGCTACCTCTATAATCAAATTAGGCTCTAGAGGGTACGCAACACAATTTAACTTATCAAGAATGCTTTCAGAAATAAAAGATCTGGTTGCTCCAGAATCCATCAAAACTTTTACTTCTACTGAGTTTATAACAAGCATACCTGCTACCACGTCCACATCTTGCACCGCATCTTTCATTGACATGTTAAAGGTCCTAGCTCTGGGTTGAGCTGATGGTGCTGGGAGAGACGGTGGTCCAGCAATTCTGAGAACATTAGCCTTCTGCACAGGCTCCTTGCAATTTCTAGCCATATGGCCTACCTTGCCACACTTGAAACAAGCCAAATCAGGCTTCCTTATTTCATTTGAACATTCTGAAGAATAATGCCCCTTCTGGTTGCACTTAAAACATGTTATATCCAGCTTATTATACCTCCCCGGGTGTCTCTTTCCACAGTTCCTGCATTCTTGCATCTGGGGCCTGCTATCCTTTCCCGGTTGTCCAGCTTTCTGGAAATGGTTCTTCTGAGCTCCATTCCCGGGTCTAAACTTCTGAAACTTTTTGTTCTGACCTCCACCATTCTTTCCAAACTTTCCTCTGAACTTGAAACTTCCTTGCTCTTGCTCAGAGCTTTCAAACTTCCTCTTTCTTCCTTCATTTTCTCTTCGAGCAGCTTCCCGCTCACCTTCCACTATCATTGCCTTTTGAACCAAGGCAGCATAGTTCTTGATCTATAACATTGCTATTTGACTCCTAATCCACGGCTTAAGTCCCTGCTGGAACCTCTTAGCCTTCTTTGCTTCAGTATTCACGTACTCTGGCACGAACCTCGCCAACTCCGAAAACTTCACCTCATATTCTGCTACCGACATTTCCTCCTGTCTAAGATCCAAAAATTTCATCTCCAACTGATCTTGCATATAACTTGGCAAATATTTTTCCAGAAACATCTCAGTAAACTTCTCCCAAGATAAGTCTTTGCCTTCCAACAACGCCTTAGAAGACTCCCACCAGAAACTTGCTTCATCCCTCAAATAATAACTTGCGTACTGAGCTTTCTTATCATCCTTAACTTCGGCTAGCTTAAAGGATTTTTCCATCTCTCTCAACCACGACTGTGCTTTAATCGGATCTGGCAAACCTAAGAACTCTGGAGGATGAACAGATTGAAAGTGCTTGAAATTTCCAACTTTTGGGGCCACAGGTTGTTGCAAAAGCTGAGCAAGTTTGCTCATCAAAGTGGTTTCTGGGTTTATTTCTGGGTCTTGGGTGGGAATTTCTTCTTCTTGGTGATCTGGTGAGTTGGCCATTTCTTATAAACCTGATTGAGCAATTACTTAGCAATACGATAACATGGCATATATAACAACAATTTTTATGAAATCTCTTTTGTGGGTTTTAAGTTTTACCCAATTTGCACATGCAATCCTATTACTACATAATTCTCATATCAGTGTTGTTTTATCATGGCACGGAATAGGGTTTTACGATCTTTAGACATGGTTGTATGAAAACATAGCTGTATTTAAAACATGGCATTGAGAACAGTTTATAAGATAAACAAGGTGCATAAAGGAAAGCAAGATAATAGATTTATTTAAATCAAGGGTTACATAGGAAATATTCGGGATTTTAAGGTTCTGAAACAAGGTACAATAAATAGCAGGGTTAAACAGAGGAAAAACTGGAAAACATCCCCCTATCTACCCCTAACTTCCAATAACTACTACTATTACACTGGTCTGAGATACAACAAGGTAAATGAAAAAGGGATCCCGGCATCTGTCCAAGTATCCCAAAGCCTACCTGCGCTGAAAACAACAAAAACAATCTACGGGCTCAACCAACAGTCCCGTCTAATCATCTAGGATCTCTCTCAACACAACCAACATCCAGCGAATGATCTTATGCAGCCTCCGGGCCTCAGCATCAGCATCACTAGTGGATGGTCCCTCATCCAATCTCCTCCTGGCAACCTGCTCCACCATCTTCACTCGAACTCGCCACTCATCATCCATAACAGAAGCACACTGCCTAGACTCCCTGGCTAGTCTATCCACCAAAGCTCCTAACTCAGGAATGCGGGAGTACATAAAGTCTCGGTCCTGGGCTAACTTGCCACCAATACTGACAGGAACAGTCTTAGGCATCTCCGACTCTGGCTCAGGGGCAGGGGTCTCTGAATCAGGCCTCAAGGGTGAAATCTGCATGGGGATCTCACTACTCTCAGAAGGGTCCTCCTCTGGGTCTGAACTAACATATACAGGCTCCTCTGGAGAGGGTGGAATAGGGTCCACAGGGGTACCAGTCAAGCTAATCTCTGAGTCTGAATCACTACCACTACTAGGATCCTGAGAGAAAACATAAAACAGCAACCAAGAAACAATGTTAGGGTCAAATAAAGCTTCCAGCTAACTCACACCCTAACTTTAGTTTCTGCTTTACCAATCAAACACTTTCCTTAGACTATACCTAATAGTCTAACTCAACTCTACATGAGTCGAACTCTCTCGCGATATAGATATATTCCCAAAATACCCCTTTTTAAAACCTAACTTGTCTCAGGGACTAGATCCTGTAGCTCTGATACCAACTTGTGACGACCTCAATCTCGGGGTTAGGAAATGAGGACTCACACACCTCTAATCTACTAATTAAATATGCATAAACCCCGATTAACTACTAACAGGATCAACAGGATAAAGTATGAGACAAGATTACAACTACCAATCAACGAATATAACTTACAAACCCAAAATATTATTAATTAATCAGTATCGATTCCGGCTGGGAACCGACAGATAACCCATTGTATCTTTAAACACCTCTTACTAGGCGCGAGCTCACTCATAACCTGTACTACCTGCTCTGGCAACTGGAATCCCTCAACACGGTAGGGACCACCAGGTACGCTCTTACGAGCAGTGCGCCTAAGCCTGGCCATCTTCTTGCTTAACTGCCATGGTTAGATTAAGACAAAACAATGAGTATAAAACTCAGCAAGTAACTAAATAGCAGTTCTACAATAACAATTCTCAATATGCTTTGAACAAACTAGGGCATTCTATTTTAGCTAATCTAGGTGGCAGATTTTCGTATATTCATTTTTGTTTTCTTTGAGATAAGGAAAGGTATCCGAAGAATAGTTGGGCTTTCAAGAAACAAGGCTCGAAACAGGATGAAAGCCGACATTCAACACAAATCATTATAGGATCAAAATAGATCTTTCGGTAGAGGAAAGCAACATTATTTCAAGATATAGAATCATTCATATGATCAACAATTTCAGGAATCAGGGTTCTGAGCTTTAAGCTCCACAATAACATAATCAACTCTTTTCAAAATAGTATAAACCATTTTCATTTCCAAAAATCAATTTACTGAACAAAAGTTTCAGTTCCCTTTTAAATAATCATTTAGAACCCTTGATTGGATCACTTATCTTTCCATTTCATTATATACGGGTGATCAGCCCGTATCGACCTCCATTCCGGTCTTTAAGGTACCATTCGGCATAATTTCAGCCTTAAATTGGACTAGTCCCACTAGCCTCTTACCATGACTGGACTAGTCCCACTAGCCTCTTACGTCTCAATCCAATCCATCAGGAATTCATTCGGAAAACCTTGAGTTGGAAAAACAAATAGGTTTTCTAAAATTCATTTTATCATTACCAAGCCTTTGAAATCATTCGGACTTTTTCAAGTCGAAACTCATTCTTAATTCAGATTTTAAAGAAACAAAGTTCAGGGAGTGAATCAAAGATACGCAAGGAACAATTCTCAAGAATTCTGTATCAAGGATAACAAGGTACTAAATTTGAAGGATCAGTAATAACTTAGGGATCATTAGGGCGATCAAGAGAAATGGGGTATCATTAACAGAGTTATCCAAGATAATTTAAAGGTTCAATATGATCATGGCATTATAGGAAACTTAAACAAAAAGGCAGATTATCAACGGGTGAAATCAATAGGATTATCAATAACAGGTTATCAAGAACAAAGGGTATTTCAAATCAATATCAGGGTTTCATAAAGCAAGGGTTTCATACTTTAACAGTTCAATACTCTACATGGTATGAACAACATTTCCTTTACAATCATTTATACAAGTAATCAGAGTTACTTGCCTGAAATTGCTTTCCTGAGGGTTGAACTACTGCCACCTAGTATACTTTTCCCTTTCCTAGCCCGAATGCCCTCACGCTCCGAATCTACAATAAAACCAGAAATCTTAATTAGATTCCCAACTCTCGTTCCCGGAACGATCACTCTATACGATAACTCGATTATATTCTTGACTCGAACTATACGAGTATAGCTTATACAAATAAGCACACAGCACATAGCACATAGCACAATTCTTTCTCATAGTTTTCATATCCTTATATACCTATCAATCAAAGCGTACTCGCTTGACCTAGGCTATTTTTCAAATCAAAGTAACACGACTCTTTTACGAGTACTAGACACATTCACAACCAAACATTTACATGCATACTATCACTTATATCAATCGACTCAATTCCCTTTTCTTTTATTCCTTAATTTGAATCAAAACAACAATCCAATCAAGCAAAATCAAAGATTTTCACATATAACACTCAATCATTCTTTCAATTACCAAAAAATCAAGTTTTGTCCTTTATTTCTTATGGCCTATTCGGCCTTAACACTTATCACAATCAAGAATCAAACATGCAAAAATAGATTTTGACATGCAAGGTTATATACCACATTTCTTTCTTGTTTTAATCCCCTATTAAATCATTCCATTCATTAAGTCACCAAACCATGCACTACTTAGTGATTTCAACTTAATCAATCCATCAAATCAACATGCATACACTTAATCACCAAGTTATCCCCTTTTTATCTTGTTTTCATTCGGCAAGAACATAATTTTCAACTCAAAGACTAATTACTAGCATGCACTCATTGATCTCCTTTAAAACTATCATGCAATTGCTTTTAAATCATACAAACTTAGTGTTTACCAAGATTATCTCACCAAATTCAATTTCCTTTCTTATTAACTCCAAAAATTCGAACCCAACCTTAGCATGCAACAATAATTCATTCCTTATTAGTCTAATCACCATCCATCATTACTTTAATCAAGTCTACTCACAACAAACCACTTTAAAGATTCAACCCATTCGGGTTTATCAAGAAAACACACATACAAAGATCAACCTTGACATGCAAAGTCCTATATCACATTTTTTAACTTATTTTAAGCCTTCACTTAGTCATTTAACTTATTTTCATCAAGATTTCCGAAGCACAAAGCCAATCATCACCTAATGACTCGAACCTTAATCAAATTATTCAATCAACATGCATGCATTCACTTAATCACAAATCAATCTCTTCTAAACCCATTTTCTATTCGGCAAAGATTCAAAATTCACAATCCTAGAACCAAATAATGACATGCATCACTAACTCCTCTTTTAAATCAACATGCAACTCTATTTTCTACTAATTAAGCTTAGTTCATTCCAAGATCAAGTCACAAAATTCAATTTCCCTTTTTATTAGCATAAAGCCGAAGCAAAACTCACATGCAAATCATAAAATTTGATTTTCTAAGCAACAATCACTTGCACACATTCATTTTACAACCAAGGAAATCATTTTACCAATCACATACTCAATTTTCAACAAAAGAAGCAAAACCCTTTTTTTTCAAGTTTTCAAGAAATCATAACATGCAACATTAAAATCCAACAATCACATAATGAGAAACCCACCGGCTCTCCTTTGGATCATGGCCGGTGGTGGTCGAACTTGAGAGAGTCCATGACGGATCTCCTCTCGAGTTTATGACCTCCACAACCTCTTAAAATCACTCTTATAGTTATGCTTCAAGAAATTGTTTTTCTTAAGCACAACCATAGTGATCACTTCAACAAAACCTTGCAAATACTTACATGCAAATAGGAATCAAGAAGTATACCGAAAATAAAGGCAAAAGGTAGCAATATCTTTGAGTTTGAGTAAGATTTGGGGGTTGCATGCAAGTGAGAGAGATGAGAGATGAGAGGGCCGAGAGGGAGTGAAAGAGAGAGAGAGTGTTCGGGAGAGAGACGAGAGAAAGAAAGAGAGAAAAGAGAAAAGAGAGAATGAGTGCACAATAGAAAGAAAAGAAAAGAAAGTGGGTTATATATAGCACCTAGAAACAAGGGCAATCTAGTAATTTACCAACTTCCTTTTACTCACTCATCCCTTTTCTTTTTACTTAAATGCGATAAAATTCAAATACAAAATATATCTCTCTCGAAAAGTCAAGAATTATTGAAAATGACATTTTTAACGCGTAGGTCTCGAAATTAGCTTTTTATCCATTACTCATAATAAGAATTTGAGCGAGCGGTTGATTTTATATGAATTTCGCAAACTCGCTTTAATAAATACCTTTTCCACATAAAATCAATTTAAAAATGCAAAGACCCACAATTAAATTCACTTATCATTTTTAAAAAGTCTCTAATACCTCTACGAAGATAACAGAACAAATCCCATGTTTTTATCCATCTCAGATGATTTTATAAAAATGTACGAAGGTTAAATAAACCCTTATGTAAATCACATAATTCCTTTAAAATTCACAGAAACTAACACAGAATATATAATCATGCACACAGTCAAGCAATCACACGCATATAGTCACATAACGACTCAGGTCTGATCATAGAATCTATCCCTCTTTAATCTTTATTCCCTTTTTACGCGTACCGGGTCACGTTCAGCCTGACGGCCCGACGCTCAGCGTCTCGAATACGCTTCTCATTACCTTTGCCAATCAACACGTCTCTTAAGACGAAATACTTCATTCATTTACTTCACATATAATTCACATTTTATATTATTTAATTTCTATATTAGGACGGGTTCCGTTCTACCTGACGGCCCGAAACCACAACTTGACTTATAAGCTGACTCTTTAAATTGGAACGTTTTTATCCACGCTCCTTAACTCTAGTATACAGATAAGATAAATAATTACCACTTAATCACATAATCTCATCACATAACACATACTTTACTTTCTTAATTATGACGCAAAATTCTAGGTCGTTACAAAACTCCCGTAATGAGTTCATCATCCAATTGGATATTTTTGCAACACTACCCAGAGCACTTCGATAGAAAGGCTACGGTTGGGCGATTGTTGAGTGTTGGCAGGGTCAAGTTTTCAAAATGATGTTTGCATCAAATGAAGTATCTCATAACTTCATTTTATTTTGATGATATTTTAAAGGTTGAATCTATTCAAGTATTATCTTGTAGTCTCATCTATGTAATGAACTTTTGAACTAATTATAACTTGAACGGTGGTAGTTCAAGTAGTATTTGGAAAGGATATAAGTATATTGGAGTATCTTGTAACTTCATCTTTTAAACTTATATCTAGTAAATGATTATCTTATGCATGACAAAGATTTTCAGAAAAACGTTGAGACAAGGTTAGATATATGAGATCACCTTGCAACGGTATTTTTTACAGTTATACACTGGAACTCTGTGTGTATTATGCATGGAAGAGGACTTCCAATATTTTGAAAAGTATATATGTATATATATATATACTGAATATTTTATGACTTTATCGCATTAAGATATCAACTTGGTTCATTTCTTCTTAACCAAGACTTTCTTGAGTACTATGAGAATGCTCATATATTGTAAATTATTATACATATTATTTCGGTGGGCTTGTTGCTCACCCTTGCTTTCTTTTTTCATCACACAACATCAGATAGATAAGATGAACAGGACCAAGCTCCCAATTCGCAAGCGGATAGGAAACGTTCTGCAGCTTTCTGGAAGCGTTGAGGCCGCTGTAGCTGAGGTAGAAATTACCAATAGGCTAAGTTTTCAACTAATGATGTACCAGACTTATGTATATTATGAGTTGTAATAATGGCAGAGAAATGTAAATTTATTCAGAAACCTGTTTAAGGTGTATTGGCATATAATTGTGGAATAAAACGACTTGTGATTATTTTTGGATGTTCTTCTCTGAGACTATAACTTGTGGTGTGTGTGTTTATTGTGGGGTCACAGTACAGAGTAGTTGATTAATTATTAAGATTGGGTGTTATTAAGGGAAATGGAACTCGTGACAACCCGGATCCCCGACCCCGGATTTGGGGGGTGTTACATCCTTGGCAATCTTACACTCAATTTTTAGTTTCTCAAACTCACCAAACTAAGATTCAAGCACATTATTCCTCTCACTTAAAAACAAGTTGTTTTCTTTGATTTTAGCATTTTCTTTAGTGAGAGACTTAAGTGTAACACGCAAATGATACAATTCTGTAGACATGTCATTTATGGCATCATTACACTCAGCTTTAGATAAATATGCAAGGTTTGTAGTGATTACCTGATTGCTTGAGGAACTTGTCTCTGTTTCATCAAACTTGGCCATTAGGGCTAGATTGACATAGCTGACATCTTCATCTTCATCCAAACCATCTGTTGCCCAGTCATTCTCTTGTGTAATGAAAGCCCTTTCCTTTTGTTTGAGTAGATCAAAGTATTTTTGCTTATAATCCACAGACTCAAACCTTTTCTTACTGGAATCTGACTTTCTACACTCATTTGCAAAATGCCCTGCCAAGCCACATTTGAAACATTTGAATTTTGACTTATCCATCATGTTTGTATTTGGCTTGGCTGCTCCAAAGTTCTTCTTGAACTTGATCTTGGCAAATCTTCTTGAAAGAAATGCTAGGTGCTCATCAATGTCCTCCATATCATCTTGGCTCAATGAATCTTCACTTTCAGCTAGCCCCTTACCCTTATTCTCACAGACCTTTGAAGTTGATTTTACAGCTTCCATCTTCACTTCCTTCTTCTTTTCCAGATTAGCAACTAGTGCAATGGATCCTCCTTTCTTCTTTCCTCTCTCCATTCTTTCATCCTGCTCTATCTCAAGCTCATAGGTCTTAAGAATGTCATACAGTCTCTCCAAAGTAAACTCCTTATAATCTAGTGAGTTTCTCAATGAGACTGTCATTGGTTTCTATTCCTTTGGAAGAGATCTGAGAAATTTCAGATTGGAGTCTTTAGTCTGATAGACTCTTCCATGCAACTTAAGAGCATTTAGTAGTTTTTGGAATCTACTAAAAATGTCAGTGAGTGACTCACTTTCTTCATTGTGAAAGTGCTCATATTGCTGAATCAGGAGCTGCATTTTATTTTATCTTACTTGCTCAGTGCCATCACAAATTATCTGTATTGTGTCCCAAACTTCTTTGGCAGTTTTGCAGTTGGTGATGTTATCAAACATATCTGCATCAACACCATTGAACAGAATGTTCATGGCCTTTTTATCTTTCCTGACTTGTTCAATGTCAGGATCAGACCATTCATGCCTTGACTTTGGAACATATGGCTCGTTTCCTGTTGCAGCTCTCATTGGAATATGAGGGCCTCTTTCTATGTAGTCCACATAGGTCTCATCTTGAGAAAGCGTATGAAGATGCATCTTTACCTTCCAATGATGGTAATTATCTTTATCAAGAAAAGGAATCTTGACTCCAACATCTTTCTTGTTCATCTTGCTGAATTGTTTTGATCTTTAAACTCTTTGTAGATTAAGAGCTTGCTCTGATACCAATTGTTAGTCCCTTAACAATATATAGCAAGAATTATAGAAGGGGGGTTGAATGGAATTCTTGAATCTTTTTCTTGAAATAAAAATGTTCAACTCGATTATAGATATATTTGTTTTAATTAGCACAATGCGGAATGTAAACTTAAATGAGTCAAAATATAAGTAATTAAAAATAAGAGTCTTTAAAAACTTTCTGGTGGATTTAAACAATTCCACCAGAGATATATATAATATATCGAGAGGACTCTGTGTGCAGAAATGCTCACAGCTGCTTACAAATGGAACTACTGAGAATACAGGAAATACTAAAGATTATGCTTACAAAGATTTCTCTGTTTTTGTGTTTATCAGCTATCTCAGTTATTTTTCTATTTGCTACTCTCTTGGTTTATATAATACCAAGATTACAAAGTCAAAAAGACTGAACAAATATAAAATCTAACAGTCTTAAGCTTTGCTGCTTTTCATCCTCTATTACCCAGTTAATGGGCTTCCACAGTGTGTTTGTATACATCTTCGACGGCTGTGTGTCAGCTTTCACTGTTCAACTGCTGTTTGAATTCTTCATATGATCATCCGTCGACTTTCAGAACATCCATTGATGATTTAATTGATCATCCATCGACTGCTATATTAAACATCCGTTGATAGTCATTTGATCATCCGTCGATGGCTTTGTTAATCATCCGTCGGTAGCTATTTTGGCACTTGACTCTGTATCACTTATGCAGAATTACAAGACATCAATTATATACAATTAATCAACCTATTCTGCATATCTAGTTAAAGTCAACATGACATATATGCTACTACAGATTCTATACAAAGGTGCATACATAACTGTGCTACAAACTTATTATTACATAAGCTACTCACTCGATGGATAATAGGTTAATCATCCGTCGGGACTATAATGAGTTATCCATCGGGACTATAATTCTTATCCGTCGAGTGCTACATAATTTCACTAAGTAAAATCTACTTAGATGTTTTGTTTATAAAATCATCAAGTACACAACATATGCACAACACCTACCAATTGTTCAAGAACGGGAAACCGACTCTGATTTTCTTCATGTCTTTGGCTGCAAATGTTATATCTTGAAGAATCAAACTAATCAACATGGGAAGTTTGATGCTAAAGCAGATAAAGGAATTTTTGTTGGATATGCTGTGGGAAAAGCATATAGACTCTACAATCTAAGAACCAACATTATTGTGGAATCAATACATGTTGTGTTTGATGATAAAAAGATTGAAGGACTGCAAGATGAAGATTTCCATGAGAGCCTCAATTTGACAATGTGGAGATGGTTAGTGATGACAGTGATGATAAAAGTGATCAAGAAACTACAACTAAGGATAGTGCAGAAAAATCTACAACTAATGAAGCTAATAACTCATCATCCATCGAGTTACAAAATGCTTCATCCGTCGGGAGACAATCTGCATCATCCATCGGGAGATAATCAGCCTCATCCGTCGGAACTCATAGTGCTTCATCCGTCGGGGCATTGAGAGAAGCTGAAAGTCAAGGTAGGTCACTCACAGAAAGTTCCCCTCTCTCAAATCAAAGACTCACTAACTCAGGGGGGTTTCTCATAATCAAATCTCAGTCACACATCAAGACAACAATGAGGCATCTTCATCTAGAGCAAATCTACCACAACAGAGAAAATGGACAAGAGATAACCCCTATGAGCTAATTATTGGTGATGTATCTTCTAGAGTTTAGACAAGGAAAGCAACTCAAGAAGAATGTCTATATAGTAGCTTTTTATCTAAGGAAGAACCAAAGAAGGTAGAAGAAGCTCTGTTGGATCCTGATTGGATTTTAGCTATACAGGAGGAGCTAAACCAATTTGAAAGGAATAAAGTATGGAAGCTGCTACCCAAGCCTAAAGGAAAGAATCCAATAGACACCAAATTGGTATTCAGAAACAAGATGGATGAAAAATGGCATAGTAGTCAGGAACAAAGCTAGATTGGTTGTTAAGGGCTATTGTCAATAAGAGAAACCTTTGCTCCTGTTGCAAGACTTGAAGCCATCATAATCTTCTTAGCCTATACAGCCCATGCAAATTTCAAGGTCTATCAAATGGATGTCAAGAGTGCTTTTCTAAATGGAGATTTGGAGGAGGAAGTCTATGTACAGTCAACCTCCTGGTTTTGAAGACCCAAATTTCCCAAATCATATCTACTATCTTTTGAAAGCACTCTATGGACTGAAGCAAGCACCTAGAGCCTAGTATGACACTTTATCAAAGTTCCTTTTGGAAAATCACTTCACAAGAGGTACTGTGGATAAAACTTTATTCTTTAGAAATGTTAATGGCTTTAGTATACTTGTTCAAATCTTTGGCTCTACAGATGAAAAACTTTGCAAAAAGTTTGCCAAATTGATGCAAAGTAAGTATGAAATGAGCATGATGGGAGAACTAACTTACTTTCTTCGTTTAAAAGTTAACCAAGTTAGTGATGGAATATTCATTAGTCAAACTAAATACATTCATGATCTTTTAAAGAAGTTTGATCTAATGGATTGCAGATCTGCAAAAACTCCAATGGCCATTGCAACTAAGCTTGAATTAAACACTACTGAAAAGTCTGTGGATATTTCAAGTTATAGGGGCATGGTTGGTTCACTTCTGTACTTAACAACTAGTAGGCCAGATTTTATGTTTTTTACTTGTCTTTGTGCTATATTTCAGGCTGATCCTAGAGAATCTCATTTAGTAGCTATTAAGAGAATATTCAGATATCTCAAGGGAACACCAAACCTTGGTATTTGGTACCCTAGAGATTCTGGTTTTGATCTAACTGGTTATTCAGATACAGATTAAACAGGTTGTAAAATAGACAGAAAAAGTACAACAGGAACCTGTCAGTTTCTAGGAAACAAGCTTGTGTCCTGGTTCAGTAAAAAGCAAAATTCAGTTTCTACTTCTACAGCTGAAGCTGAATATATTGCTACTGGTAGTTGTTGTGCACAGATTCTATGGATGAAAAACCAATTGTTGGACTATGGTCTACAAGTGGATAGGATTCCTATTATCTATGATAACACAAGTGCAATTGCCATCACTGAAAATCCAATACAGCATTCAAGAACAAAGCACATAGACATCAAGTACCATTTCATAAGGGAACATGTGATGAATGGTACTGTGGAACTGCATTTTGTTCCAAGTGAAAAGCAGCTTGCAGACATATTTACCAAGCCACTGGATGAATCCACCTTCTCAAGGTTGGTAAGTGAGTTTGGTATACTTAATTATTCTTGAATCTTTTCAGATATTTTGCAAGTTATAATGCAGCCAGAAATTTAATTGATTTTTCAGTCTTGGATGAAATTTTGGCTAAGTCAAAATTTACATCCCGACGGATGATCATTATCCATCGAGTTCGATCATCCGTCGGAATACAATATGTTAATAAAATCAATATTTTATAACTCGGCGGATAACCGATTTATCCTCATCCGTTGAATTGTCTCAATCCTAGCCGTTAATTCTCTGAACATTATACATCGGGTATACTTACAGTTTGTAAGCATAACACGACGGATAAGTAATGGAATTTTTACAGTTTATTTTTTTTAAACGGCTATTTTGGGCAATTTTTGTTGGTCAATTTATTTTACTTTATTATTTTTGACAGTTATTTTTTTTAGAGAGTACAAAAGCAAAATTCATTTTATTACTTTTCTTTTATCATTCTCAATTCATCTGCTCTAACTTCTTTCTTTCTCAAAAGCAATTACCCTCTCTCTCTGCAATTTTTACTCTCTAACAATGGCACCAGTCGTCAAAATCATGTCTCAAACTGGCTTTATCTATGAAAAGAACAATTTCACAGCTCTAGTGAACAAGGGGATTCAACAGTCTGGCGACTACCACAAAATGATGGATTTTGTGCAAGGCTGTAAGCTCAACTATGCCATGCTAGAGTCTCCCACTATCTACTGTGAGGTTGTGGAGGAGATATGGACAACTGCAGTGTACAACTCAACTGACAAGACCATCACTTTCACTATTAAAGGTAAGGAATTATGTGTTAATAGTGACATTGTTAAAGCATGCTTTAGGATTCCTGATAATGCTGTCACTACTCCACACACATACACTGATATTGTTAACATGTTAAACTCCATGGGTTATGCACTCACCATCTCTAAATTAAGAGAAATTAGGAGATTGGATCTTAGGAAAGAATGGAGTTACCTGTGTGATGTAGTTACAAAAGTATTTTCTGGTAAAATTAGCAATTTTGATTCTGTTAATATCTCCATGCTCAACATGCTTTACATGCTAGTTACTGATAAATACTTCAATTTTAGTGATCTAGTCTTGTTTGAGTTGGATTTTAAGTTTGGGGAGCTTAATAAGAGGGGTAAGAGTGTTTATTATGCTAGATTTTTCATGATGCTTGCTAACCACCTCTCTGAGGACATTGTGATTGAGAACCCAACCAACAAGTTAAATTGTTAGGTTCAAGAAAGAAGAATTATTGTAGATCTCAATAGAACAGATCACCATAAAGAGGTGCCACTATTCTACTTTCCAGTAATGGAGGCACCTCAGGTAAGTGAGGTAATTTCAACTGTCTCTACTCTTTCAACCTCAAACATTTATTTGTCTTCTAGTGTAGCAGTGGCATCTGTGTCAATGACCAGAAAGATGCCTACCGAAGCTACCAAAACCAAAGTTTCAAAAACAAAGACAAAGAAAGCCCCCCTCTGATGTCTCTCAAAAGATGCCAGTTGTAAAATCTACTAAACACAAAGAGGGGAGTGTGAAGGTGTGAAAGACAGGTGAGGGACAGGGTGAAAATCAAAGAAGCCTTAAGAATAAGGATGGTGAGCATAGTGTACCCAAACCAAGCCACGCCACAGTTTCCCAACAAACTGTGGTTGTTAATAAGGACAAAAGCTCAATTCTAGTTTCATCCTTCCAAAAGGATGTAACTATTGAAACAAGCTGGCAACCAGGAGCACATAATAAAAGGGTAGGGACACAAGTTCACCACAAACTTACACAAGAAAGAAAAAAACTAAAACCCTTGGGAATGCACAGGGTACACACACAGTGCAAACTGGAGCTAAAGACCCAGTCACTACACCATCTCAAAGTCAAATCGATGTGGCTCCAACAAATATGGAGTCACAGCCAAAATCTGTACAAATTGAAACACCTCAAACACCAAATTCTCCCACACATTCTTTGGATGTTGACATGATTCAAACATCTTAACCATATTCTTCATCTTTAACTCTGTTGGAGAAGCCAAAAATCCATGCAAGTGAGCATCATCTTCTAGATGATTTATTGGCTCACTTGCTATTTCTTTCTGAGACTGTTAAGACATCTGTGCCAAAATTTTCATCAATCTGCACAGAGTCTATAATAGTCTCCACTCCACACTCATTCATTTCTACTCACTCGATGGATATTGTTCATCCGTTGAGTAGTGACTGTATCCCGACAGATATGCCTAACAGCAGTCATCCGTCGGATACTCAAATTACTAACCCGATGGATATTTCTCATCCGTCGGATGTCTCTGCACAACTCCAAAGTTCAACTATAGTTACAAGTGCAGATGACTTAGTAATTGTGCAATCACTATTAGGATTGAGGGAAGGTAGTGACTTGAGTGAGAGTCTGGGTTGCTCCCATGAAAAAGGAGAGGAAAAGAGTGATCCAATGCAGTCCATTTCTTCAGGACAGGCAAAAGTGAGTATGAAGAGTTCCACCTTAGATGGTGAAGGTGAGGGTGTGAGGGTGGGGAGGCAAGGTGAGACCTTGATGCAAGAAAAGAGAGAAAATGAGAGAAATGCAGGTACTGGAGATATAAGGGTGGATGTCATTGTAAGTGAGTTAATGAATGTCCAGGATGTAGACAGGGAGGGACTATCTCAGCAAACTCAAGCTGTTATAGATTCTACCTCCTTGGATGCTGAGATATTTACTCACCCTGTTCCAGCATATCAACTTCTAGCTGGACAGGGCAATGACAGTGCATAAAGAATGCTCAATTTGGTGCACACCACGCAGTCCATGCAAAGAGCTAAGGATGTCATCACAGCTTTGCCCTTAACAGCTGGTGATGTTGATTATGAGACTGGTGGTTCAGAAGAATTCTTTGGATGTGAGGGTAGAGATAGTGAAGAAGAGCCATTGGACATAGGGGAGAAGTAGGCCCTAGTTCCAGATCAAGCATGCCATCATGGGCCTTCTCCAAGCAATATGATGATCATCATTTCAAGACCACACTCATCCAACTTATTAGCCAAACACAGTCTGCACTTCAATCAACCACAAATGCTAGCACCAAGAAGCTTCTACAAGCACATATTGCTTCTCTCCAACTACAACAAATCTCAGGCTACCAACAAAGACAAAATGTCTTTCCCATCAAAAATGAAGTTGATCAACATAAGAAAGACATCTCTGACAAGTTGGAAGCTAGACTTCCAGAGACAAAAATGACAGAAATCAAAAGATAGCTCAAGAAAAACTTTGATCTTGCAACCAAGGTGGATTTTTTGGACAAAAGAATGGTTGCTATGGAAGCTTCTCTTACAGCAATTCATCTATACCAAGCTCAACAAACAGACTTGCTTCAGAAACTGGTGGTTGCACAGACCTCCTCCTCTACTCACCTTGCTGATAACAAAAAGGGGGAGAAAGAGAGTTCTAGGAGTGAGGGGGAGCAAAAAGTGCTTAACATTCAAGTGAGTAAAGCAATTGTGCCAACAATTGCTTTCACAAAGCCACCAGCTAAAGATAGAATTGATCTGATAAATGAAGCAGCAGCCACTTTGAGAGCAGCTGAGAAGAAGCAGTTGAGTCCAATCAACTGGGAGAAAATTGATGAGGATATTGAAAAGAAATTTGGTCTAGCAAAGAAGCCAGAAAAATCAGTCATTCATCACTCTCAAGTCAGGAAAATTTTTGTGAATGATATGAGCATGAACTATCTGGAGAGAGGTCAGGCATCCTGCATCAAATCCCCAAAGGCAGATCTAATCATGAAGCCAAAGGTGAACTACCCAAAGTCTTCACTCAAGAACCCTTTGGACACAGTGTATGAGACACCAAAGCCTGATGAGAAGAAGCTGTTGGCCAGGTCTATAGCATTCTACAAAGATCCTGCAGATTCAGCTCTAAAAGGGAGAATTGCCAAGGTTTTCAGAAATGGTTAGGAAATTTGTGTGGTGGCTGGACACCCTTAATTTGTTGAAGCAAAAAGGGAAGAAAAGGCAAGATTGAAGCAAGAAAAGAAGCAAGCTGCTCTAGATGCTAAAAAGCTCAAACAAAAGAAGGAGCAAGCTGCTATCTTGGCCAAGTTGCAAGCTGTGAAACCCACACAACAAATTCCTGAACAACCATCTAAAACCACTGAATCTAAAGATCAGAAAATGCAAGAAACACCTCAAAAGAAAAGAAAATTCAGATACAAGCTTCCTTCTAAGAGAAAATTGGATTTCAGTGATGAAAAGATGGAAAACTACTTTCCCAAAGAGTCTACTTCTACAATAACTCAAACATCCATGCCCTCTGTGGCAAATGAAGAATTCAAGATAGATCCATCCAAGAATTTTCATGGTGAACCTATCATTCCAAAGGATGAGCCAATAGACTGGGAGAGTCTACCAATTCTTGAACTCAATTTACCTCATTTCATGAAGCCAGAGAAAACAAAGACCAGAGCAGTCAAGAAAGTGAAGCCCTCAACTCTCAGATCCAAGTCCCTAACCAAAGCTCAAACCAAAGTCAACAAGGGAGATATCATGTACATCTGTGACATCAAGGAATTTTCTGATCTAAACCTCTATCTAGATGAACTGGAAGAAGTTAGAGGAATTGATGCTTACAGGAATCTACCTGAAAGGCTAGTATTCAAGTACAAGGGAGGAAGAGAGATAACATGGCCACTTCACAGGATTCTTCAAGAGAGCCAATCTATACTGATAAAAGTCTATTCATCTTTCAAGAAGAACTTTGGATTCAATGTGACAGCTAGAAGATTAGTTCTAAAGAAGATTGAAGAACTGAGGAGTATTAGAGCCAAAGATGCACTCCCAAAGACTTTAACTATTCCTTACACAGGAAGTAGAGTGCATCTAAGGCCCTACTGGCTAATGGAATTCTTAGATGATAAGGAAGTTAGAAGATGCTTCAGACTAGAGGACCAGCTGAGCATCTCTAGCAATGAGACTCTACTGGAAATGCAAGAAATGCTAGATCTGTCAGAAGTTGATGAACTTGAATTCCACAGACAACTTCAAAATCAGATAGAAGAAAACAACAGGAAGCTTGGAAAGAAATCCAGACCATCAAGGAAACAGATCAATCTGCTCAGACTAGAGGAGCACCTTGAAAATGACTGTGAGAAAATCTTTGTCCACTTTGTCTTGTAAATTCTTCAGTAAATATTGCAGCACTTTTTAGTTTTATCTACTACCTTTTAAATTTGTATTTTTAGGCTGTTTTGTTATCATCAAGTTTCTCTTAATTTATGTCTACAATTCTAGTAGACATAAATTGGGGGAGATTGTTGGGAATATGTTGTGAACTTGATGATTACATTAACAAAACACCTTAGTAGATTTAACTTAGTGAAAAATGTAGCACTCGATGGATGATCAAATATAGTCCCGACAAATGACTCAATTATAGTCCCGACGGATGATGATTTGTCATCCATCGAGTGAGTAGCTTATGTAATAATAAGTATTGTAACTTATTTCTGCAAACAACTTTGTATAGATTATGTAGTAGCATATAAGTCATGTTGACTCTTATTAGATATGCAGAATAGGTTGATTAATTGTAAATATAAGATGTCTTGTAATTCTGCATAAGTGAAATGAAGTCAAGTGTCAAATAGCTACCCGACGGATGATCAACAAAGCTACCCGACGGATGACAAGCATGTACCCGACGGATCATCAATTCAAATGTCTGTTGACAATGACAACACAGTCACATGCATTGGGTGTTTGCAAAAGGAATGTGGCAGCCTGTTTAACGGGAAATGAAGAACAAATAAGCATTACCATTTCCATGCAAGTTAAGAAGATTTTCAAAGGTGCTGAAATAAAGTAGTGAAGCAGCATGGAGTTTGATTTGATAGTTTTGTTTTATTATCCTGTCTTATTACCATGTAAACTTGGTGGTATATAAACCAAGTGTAGCTAGTAGAACAAATAACTAAGCAAACACTTTTAGAAGAGAAATAGAAAAAGCTGTAACTGTTAAGAATTTCTCTGTAGTTTGTTCGTTCACTTGTAAAGCAGTTGTGAGACAATTTGTTCTTCACAGAGTTCTTAATTTGATATATATATATATATATGGTGGATAATTTCAAATCCACTAGAAAGTTTTAAAGACTTGTGTTTTTATTACTTTGTGTTTTTGATTTATTTAAATTGTGATTCCGTACCTTGAAAATTAAAACACTTAAATATAGTGTTTGAGTTAGAACATTTTATAGTTCAAGAAAAAGTTTACCAGAATTGCATTCAACCCCCCCTTTTGTAATTCTTGCTACATTGTTAGGGACTAACAGTGTTCAAATGAATGATCAACCATGTTAGGTGTTAATTTGTGATTAAATGAATTATAGAGTTGGTTTTTGGATGAAGTATCAAATGCATGTTAAGTTATAGCTTTGCATGAAAAGATTTGAGCTAAAAATGATGTAAAAGGATGAGTGAAGGCTTGATCTCAAATTTATATGTGATTTTATTAATTGCATGTCGTTGCTTGATGATTGATTGTGTTAAATCCGAATAGAGTATAGATATAAAAGTGATTCATTTGATTCCAATACCTTGTTAAGTGATTGCATGTGAAATTTCTAAGAGATATGTGATTTATTTGTTTGTTTTGGTTCGAATTAAATGATGGAAAAGGAAGGAATGAGTCGTCTTGATATGAGGTTATATAATTGATATGATAACTCAAGTATATAGTTTGAAATACAAGGATTTAATGCTATATGTCGTATTTGCATCGCAATACGTGAATCGAAGTCTATTTGGTTAAAGTATATGGGTTTTGGTATAAACGTGTTGTGTGTTTATAATTGAGTATATATACTCTTAGGGTTTCTCGATAAGGGTTAAGTGTTAAGCGTTCTGGGAACGTCAAGTGGGAATCTAATTAAGGTTTTGATTTTTGGATTGTAGATTCGGAGCATTAGGGCATTCAGGCTAGGAAAGGAAAAAGTGTACTAGGTGGCAGTAGTTCAACCTTTGTGAAATAGGAAAGCGAATTCAGAAAAGTAACTCTACTTACTTGTGTAAATTGTTATAGAGAGGATATGGTTCATGCCATGATAGAGTATTGAACAGTTATAGCGTTTGTACACCTATTATTGATTCTTGAGATACCCTGTCATTTTCCTTGTGAACCTGTTATTGATATGATTATTATTCAAACCTTATAATAACCTCTTTATTCATATCCTGATCACCTATTAATACCTTGAATTCTTGTAAATCCTATAAGAACCTTTATGAACCCCTTGCGTAATAATCCTTCATCCCTTTGTAATCTTATCCATGATGATCCTTAGCACCGCTATAATTCCCTAACTTGTGTACCTTGTTTGATCAAGATCCCTAGCATTGAACTTTGCTTATATTTTATTCATTCACTTTCTTCGAATTCTTGCAATTTAACTTAAGAATGAGTTTTGACTTGAAAGAGTCTGAATGATATCATATTCTCGGTAATGATAAAATGAATTTAGTAAAACCTTTATTTTCCAACACAAGTTTTTCCAAACGAATTCCTGATGGATTGGATTTGAGACGTAAGAGACTAGTGGGACTAGTCCAGTCATATAAGAGGCTAGCGGGGCTAGTCCGATTTAAGGCTGAAATTATGCCATAGGTACCTTAAAGACCAGATGGAGGTCGGTACAGGATGATCACCCATATTATTATGAATTGAAAGTTAAAGTATTCCAATCAAGGGTTCCATATTTATTTAAAGAGGAATTAAATTCTATTCAGTAATTGATTCTTTGAAAATGAAATGGCTTATATTGTTTTGAAAAGAGTTGATTGTGATATTGATTAGCATACAATCCTGATTTTTATTCTAATATTGTTATCAATCATATAATTGATTCCCAAAGATGAATAGATTCTCGCTTTCCATTTGAAAGATCATTTGAGATCCTGTTAATGATTTGTGATGAATGCCGGCTTTCACCCTATCTTGAGCTTTGTTTCCTGAATGCCCCAAAGCCTTTCTTCATAACCCTTTCATAGCCCAAAGACAGAAATCTGCCACCTCTAGATGTTAAAGTAGAATGCCCTGAAAATAGTAATGGTATATTGTGGATTTTGTATCGTAGAACTGTTATGTAGTTACTTGCTGAGTTTTATACTTATATGTTTTGCTTCGATCTAACCATGTCAGTTAAGCAAGAGGATGGCCAGACTTAAGCGCACTGCTCATAAGAGCGTACCTGGTGGTCCCTACCGTGTTGTAGGCTTTCAGATGCCAGAGAAGGTAGTACAGGTTATGTGTGAGCAAGTGCTTAGTCAAAAAGGTTTAAAGATACAATGGGTTATCTGTCGGTTTCAAGTCGGAATCGACTATGTAAATTTGGTTTTATTATGGGTTGTAATTTATATATTAGGGTTGGTAGTTGTAATCTTGTCTCAAACTTTATCCTGTTTGATCCTGTTAGTAGTTAATCGAGGTTTATGCATATTTTATGATAGTTTATTGTTGTGTGGGTCCTCATTTCCTAATCCCGAGATTGAGGGCGTCACACAACAGGTCGAGAATTCACAGGTGTATGTAGCTGTTGAAGTTGGGAATTTGTCCATTGAGGAGCTGGAGGAATCGTCCCTTGAGGCCGAGATTAAGTTGCTCCTACTTGGGCTCCTCCTTTGTTGGTGGCATAGGTTGAATGTGGAGGTATCTCCACCGTTGACGAAATCATTTGGGTTGTCCCCGATGGTGTTCCTTCAATGGCGCTGTTTCCTCTCCGTGTTCTCTCCATGGTTGTTGTAAGCTTTCCCATAGATGGCGCCAAATGTTATGGATTAAAAACAAAGGTATATTAATTATTGTACTTACTACTAGGGTTCGTGAGCTTCGAGGCTCTATTTGACTACTCTTGTGTCTCGTGACTCGATCTGCCTTAACAAGATGCCTACGTACCTTGCTGATTGCCAAGGATCAAGTCAAAAAATGTAGTTATCATCTGTGGGGTGAGGCCCCTTATATAGATATTGAAAGTCCTTGAATTGGACTAGAGTTAGGAGACTTGGTGGGCAAGTCTCTGAATTAGAATGGACGTTGGAGTCCTAAGAGGTAGGAAACTGATTCCTTATCCCCTGAGGTTCCTTGGAGGCCAATCTTCAAGGAAATATATTCCTAACAGGACTTTATTTATCAGATGATTTATCCCTTATTAATTAATTACAAAATTAATTAATATTAGGGTTTTGGGCCCTTTTAAATGGGCCTAGCTGTCAGCCCAATTCTGATATAATTAATGCGATATTAATTACACAATCAGGTTTTATTTTATTTCCTATCAGTTATCAAATCTTGGAAATGATAGGAAATAAAATACGTAGACATAAGAATAATAATAATCAATTAGACCTCAAGTAGAGTTCGCCGTCAGACTGCATGGGTAGTCTTGACAGTTTTACCCTCAAGGAAATCTCGACATTAAGTTAGTAACACCTTGTCTATTGTGTCAAGTACCAGTGGAGCCTATGGGGCAAGTTGACCCTACTGATAATATTATGTCATTTGAGCGCGACCCTACTCCCGAGCCGGAGGACCCACCTATTGATGACTCAAATGATGACCCTACCAAGGATCTCCCGGTGGAGGAGACTGACTTCTCTACCTCTATAGCTAGAGCTGGCCACTCGTTCGGGTTTGGACCGCCCGCTCGGGACCGGCTCGTACGGAAAACCGGATTTATTCGGCCCGAACCGGGCCGGTTCAAACCCGCACAATTTGCCGAAATCAACGAACCAAATACGAATACAGAATTAAAGAACTGGAACCGGCCCGGCCCGTACTAACCCGCACGAACCAACGAGCCGCACGAGCCGCGCAGCACGCATAGCACGCACAGCCCCTACTAACCCGCATGAACCGGATTGTAATGTATTGATGTTAAACAAGCTTACAAGTTAGTTTTACTTTTAATTTATAATTGGTGGGTTTCATTTTTTGTATTTGAGATGATATAGGTTCTGATTTTCTATTTTTATATACACTGAATTATTGTTTTGTTCATCTGACTTTCAATGTTGTACACAAATATTTTTCAGATTCTTAACATTTGTACTTATGGTAATGTCATTTCAGAATTAATATCAAAATAATAAAATTAATCAATTAAGTCATTTTAGAATTCATAAAATTTATACTACTTTAAACAAATAAAAAAATCAAAATAATTATAAAATATGAAATATATTATTTAAGATAACTGTGAATGCATAAACCGAATTAATTAACTATAATTTAGTCTGCTTTGCTAGAAATTCTACACAGACTGCTGCTACTCTAACCTAGAAGCCTGGAAGCCTAGAACTATTATTAATATACTACCTACCACTAGTCCACTGCAATGACTACCACTACTAGTTTTACGTGTATATATATCTTAGTATTTAGTAACTTAGGAGTTTCCTTTTTTTCATAGTTCGACCCGCTTGTGCATAGCCCGCACAGCTCGTGGACAGCCCGCACAGCTCGTAACCGTGAATAATCACGTGTCGGTTACGAGTTCATATACCCCGGTTCAAACCCGGCCCGAGCCCGGTTCGTATTTTAGCGGGCCGGTTCAGTGTTAAGGTTAGTAGTGCCTAACCCGTATGCGGCCCGGCCCGAACCGCCCAGCCCGCATAAGTGGCCAGGTCTATCTATAGCTGATGATGTCAAGGACCGCCAGGGTGATGGCGTAAACTGGACAGACATAGAGATGTACCCTCTCCCGACTGTTCACCCTCCCACACCTCACCCAGGGATACTGAGCCCTTTGCCCTCCGCTAATGAGGACGACGATGACGAGATGGAGGCACAAACTTATGAGATTCATGATATATCCTCCAGTGACCCGAACTCACCCCTACCACCCCCAGCGACCATACACGTAGTCGTGCATGACTAGATAGTGGCTCAGCGGAATGGTGAGATCACCGCGACATTTGCCCGCATTGTGGAGCTACGACAAGCACTGACTGTCGAGAGGGCTACCTTACCCCGGGGACTTCAGGGCTGCTTTCCCGGCTATAGCTCACCGGGAGATTGATGGGATTGAACTCTGTACTTGAGTACAGATGAGGATGACGGCGATGGGGGGATACATTCCAGTAGTTGATGTTAAGCTGATGCTAGCAGGAACGACGAGGAGTGTTCGATACCTCACGCGCAGTGACTCAAACTGAGAGACCAGTGACCACATATGGACCTTGTAAAGGGATGGGTGACTTGTTACCAATATTGTTAGGATAGATGGTATTAGATAGCATTTCTAGCCCTTCAGGGTACCCGTTGTATGTATTTGTTATTCAGTATTCAGGATTATGTAGTTGATGTATTGTATTCAGAAACGCGTATGAAATTGGATGGTGGTTATTGTCCCCAAGACATAGTCTGGGAGACCCTATTATATATTATCAGGAAGTTATTAAGAAATCGTCTTACCTTATTATTGCACCTTGATAAATGCATGCTAAATATTTAAATACATGCTTACCTACAAATGAATTAATACAAATGTAAAAAATATGCAACTGTATTAACACCATTTTTATTATCAGAATGATGTCACCCCGTAGAAGAGGAACCAGGGCTCAGCCCGCAGAATCTGTTAATCAGTGGCAGAATGAACTTGACCATATAGTGCATGAGGAGAGTGAAGAGGACCCAGACTTTAATAAATTTGATGAAGAAGGATATATAGAGGAAGAAGCTGATGATACCCATAAGGGGGAAACCCCATGAATGAATGTATGGATCTTTTGAGGGCAAATCTGAATCAACAGCCCCTTCCAACACCGCCACATATTATCCAACAAACTGCTGCTACCGCCTTCAGGGCGTTTAAGTCTCTCAAACCCCCGGAGTTTCTAGGATCTGCCGACCCTGTTGAGACACGGGCCTCGCTTAAGGATATAAAGAAGACCTTTGAGATACTAGGTGTTGAGGAATGACACAAGACCATCTTCGCCTCTTATATGCTGAAGGGGGAAGCAAACTATTGGTGAGAGTCCAAGCGTAACCTCGAGACTAACGCTGTGATCCCATGGGATAGATTCACATGATTTTTCTTAGACAAGTATTTCTCTAGGTTTATGGAGACTCAAATGGAGATTAAGTTTTTAGAGCTGAAACATGATAGAATGATGGTGGCGAAGTACGAGGCCAAGTTCATTGAGCTGTCACGATTTGTACCAGAGTTTGGTACTGAAGAGAAGAAGGCACGAAGGTTTCAGCTTGGTCTGAAAGAGTGGATCCAGAACCGAGTAGCGATGTAAGAGCTGATAGATTATGCCACCCTAGTGTAGAAGGCCTCGATTGTTGAAGCAGGCAGCGAGTGGAGCTTGAAAGAGAAGGAAAGTAGGTAAAGGAAAATAGGAAGTCAAGGAGAAAGAGAAACCGTAAATAGGAGCCTTCCGAGCAGGTTTGTCAGGGGAATGGTGTCCTAACCTACGAGAGGCCCCAAATTTAGAAAGGCCCCAAATGAGAGCGTTGGCTAGGGCGGCGGACCATCTAGGGCGATATTTCACAGCCAACCCCACGCCCTTATACCATAATGTTGAACATGCAGAAAGAGACACCTCAGAGTGTGTATCCAGGCGAGAGCCCCTCTGAAATGCTTCAAGTGCAACCAATCAGGACACCTTACCCCAAGTTGCCCATGGCCTGGAATGACATGTTTCCAGTGTGGAAAGATAGGGCACATAAGGAAGGATTGCCCCACCAACAGGCCATCGGCTTCAGGAATGAGCAGAGCCGCTTCCAACCGGCCCCAGCTGCTTGGACTTTCAACATGACCATTCAGGACATTGTCCGGAACACTGATGTGATAGCAGGTATCCTTCTGTTAAATTCCGAACGTGCAAATGTTTTATTTAATTCCGTAGCGACCAAGTCATTTATAACTCAAAATTTTGCTAAAAAGTTAAACCTTAATGATATACCTTTACGTGAGGTATCAAGTAGAAATAGCAAACCGAGAAATCATCCCCGTTAATCAAGTACACCCTAGATGCAAGTTGAAACTAGAAGGGAAAGTCTTTGAGGTTGACTTAAGCCCATTTGTGTTAGGCGAATTCGATGTGATACTAGGAATGGACTGGTTATCCAGTAATGGAGCGCAGATAGATTATGAGAAAAAAAGATAAGAATAAGAGTGCAAGGGGAAAGAGATAGCTTTAATAGCTAAACGACAGACCCGTAAATTTATAAACATGATTCAGGCAAAGAGGTTGTTAAAGAAAGGTAATGAGGCATATTTGACTTATGTAATGGATACTAAGAAGGAAGTTCCCAATATACAGGACATACCCATAGTAAACGAATTCAAGGATGTGTTTCCGGAGAACTTACTAGGGTTGCCACTCGACAGAGAAATATAATTCTCTGTAGAATTAGCACCAGGGACGGCACCAGTATCTAAGGCCCCTATAGACTAGCCCCAGTAGAGATGAAGGAACTAGCTTCTCAACTGCAAGAATTGTTAGACAACGGGATGATAAGACCAAGTGTGTCACCATGGGGTGCACCAGTGCTGTTTGTAAAGAAGAAGGATGGTAGCATGAGGCTATGCATAGACTATCAAGAGTTGAACAAACTGACCATCAAGAATAGGTACCCTATGAAGGGTTTCGAGCACATAAACGCAACGGAAACAGTAATTAAAAATGTAAAAAAATAGAATTTTCAAAACCCACCTCAAGATCTATATGAAAAATAGATAATTAATTCGTAGATCAGATTGTTTATCTTAATAAGCTTTACCAATTGGTTGACTAATGGAGATCCAAAGCTTTTCAATCATCACGCATCCTGCTCTCGCGATCTATGCTCTATCGGTATCCACACGAATGCTTGAACTTAAGGATTGGATGTGTACTAGCACAAACTCGTTTCTTCTTGCTCTCTCCATCTTCTCTCTTGGTGGCTAAGGTTTTAGTAAAAGTCTTTCTTACAAAATCAGCCACACAAGAGATATTATATAGAGAGTATAATAAGAATTATAACTCTTAACTAATTAGGAGTTATTATTAATTCAAAATTCCTATTTATATAATAATTAAGTCACACTTAATTATTTAACAAATGAATTTCATAATTAATATTAGTAAATTCGAATATCAATATTTATATAATTAATTAAGTCATACTTAATTAATATTATAAATAATTTGAATTACTTTAATATAATATAAATCCAATTTATATTAAATAATCCTTCAAGCATTCTTAGTGTGGGACCCTATAGGTTATTATTACGTTGGCAACGAATTTTAAATCTAATTTAAAATCGTAAACAATGAGCGGCATCTAGTAATACATCATTGCTACCCAAGTAATAATAATTGAATCGGTGATCGATTAAACCTTTCATGAATAATGTACAATGTAATATAATCCCTTTAACCAAATATTATATATTAAACTAAAGGCATATAAGGTATTATCCTCATCATAGTTTAATCCAAGTTTCCTTGATCAGTGAGTAGACTATCATATCAAATCAACATTTGAGTGTGACCACACATTTTATAGTCTAGCTCACACAAGAGGCCAATAATTTCACTCCTAAAATAGGAGGGTTAAATCCCATCTAGATCATTCATATTTCTCATACGATTCATAATATACCCAATGTCCACTTTTATCATTACCCAGTTAAGGATAACTTTTAATGAAATCAATGTATACTAATTCTCGTATAGAAATATAACGACTTCAGGTCTAAGGACCATTATATCATTATCACTGTGAGAATTACTTATGACATAACAGACATGTAGAACATCACATTGGGTCTATCCAGCACCATGTACATTTATATATGACTGTGTTTTTGACTTTAGTATCATCATACATATGATCAATGAGATGTGATCATCAGTCAACAAACACACCAGTCTTAATGCATTATTATTGTCCCTTAATAATAATACTCGACTAGGGACCTTTAGGAATATTGTTACTATTCTCATAATCTCATTTCTAAGTCACGTACTTAGAGATATAGAATTGCATATCATATTCCAAGGACATTTATTAATCTAACATTTATATCGCAGTAAATTAAGAATTAATAAATTGTAAAAAGAATAATCGATAGAACATAAATATTAATAATCCAGATGTCTTAAAATAAAACATCATAGTGTTGCCTCTAGGGCACAAACACTAACAATCTCCCACATGCACTAGAGCCAATCACCCACGTATCTAATACTCATGGAACTTGTATGACCATCGTGCTTCTACTCCGACAAAACCTTAGTCAGTGGGTCTGCAACATTATCATTACTATGCACTTTATATTTATATCTCCTTGATCATTAATCTCATAAATAAGGTGATATCGCCTAAGGACATGCCTAAACAGTCTCCTTGGCTGTTTCATAAATATCAATATATTCGGCTTACATTATAGAATCATCAATGTACTTGCTGTGAACTATTCCAGCTAACATCACTTATATTTAGATAAAACACAAAAGAGACATAAACACGTAACCATCCTTGTTTGTTCAAAAATTAGGTTCAGAAACTAGCGTCAGTGTAACCCTTTACAACTAGTTCCCAATCTTCTCCATACACCAAAAATAAATCTTTAGTCCTCATTAAGTACTTAAGAATATTCTTGAAAATTATCCAGTGACCCTCACCTAGATTAGACTGGTATTTGCTCGTCATGCTCAAAGCATACGAAACATCAGGATAAATACATATTATTGTACAAATTATAGATCCAATTGCTAAAGCATATGGAACTTTCTCAAACGCCTTATCATCTAACGATTTAGGGGGCAATAATCTTTTGAGATCACTATCTCATGAGACATTGAAACATATCCTTTATTTGTTTCATGCATCCTAAAATGATGGAATATTTTATCAATGTATGTACTCCGACTAGGTCGTTAATCTCTTCAATCTATCTCTATAGATCTTGATCCCTAATATATAGGTAGCATCGCCTAAGTCTTTCATCGAGAAACTATTTCTCAACCAAGTCTTAATAGCATGTAGAGAAGGTATATCATTCCATATCTGTTATATGTCATCTATATATAATACTAGGAATGTCACATGGCTCCCACTAACCTTCTTGCTAACATATGATTCATCTTCGTTTTGAATAAAGCCAAACTCTTTGACTATTTTATCAAAATGAATATTCATTCTCCTTGAGGCTTGCTTCAATCTATAAATACATAGAAGCAACTTACCAACTATCTTAGCAAACTTTGGATCGACAAAACCCTCAGGTGGTATCATATATACATCATCTTCAAGGCTCCTATATAAGAAAGAAGTTTTGACATCCATTTTCCAAAACTCATAATCAAAGTAAGCAACTATTGCTAACAAAATCCTGATGGACTTGACCATAGCAACTGGTGAAAAAATCTCATCATAGTCTACACCATGAATTTGTTTGAAACTTTTTTCCACTAGTCGCACCTTATAGATCTGTACTTTAGCATCCATGTCAGTTTTCTTCTTAAAAATCCACTTGCATCCTATATGTTTTACCCCTTCGGGTGGATCAACTAAAGTCAATACTTTATTTTGATACATGGATTCCATCTCGGATTTCATGGCCTCCAGCCATCTCTCGGAGTCTGAACTGTTCATAGCATCTTGGAAGGTGAGAGGCTTATCATTATCCGCAAGCATCACATCACCATGTTGAGTCAAAAAAAGTCCATAATTTCTCCCAGACGCATGGTAAATCTTACTAGATCTACGAATAACCTGTGTTTCTTGGACAAGATTACTTTCAATATTTTGATGTACATCCTGATCTTATTCCAATTCTAGTTCAATGTTATCATGTGGTTCTCGATCTTCATCGAGATGTATTGTCCTCCCACTAATTTTCTTAGAAAGTAGTTCTCCATCAAGAAATACAGCGGCCCGAGCAACAAACACTTTGTTCTTGGAAGGATTATAAAAACTATACCCTAGTCTCACTTGGGTATCCACAAAATAGTATCTATCTAATTTTGGTCCAAGCTTGTTAGAGGCTAAACATTTTACAAACGCTTCACGTCCCCAAATTTTCATAAATGACATGCTATGACATTTATCACTCTATATCTCATATGGAGTATTTTGAACCGCTTTAATCGGAACTTGGTTAAGTGTATATGCAGCCATTTCTAGAGCATAATCCCAGAAAGTGAATGGGAGATCCGCTTGACTCATCATCGATCGCACTATGTCCAACTAGGTACAATTTCTTCTCTCAGAATCTTTATTTCATTGAGGTGTTCTAGAAGGAGTAAGTTATGATAAACTATCACACTCCTTCAAGAAACTCTTGAAATTGAGACTTAAGTATTCTCCTCCACGATCTGATCGTAGAACTTTTATACTTTCCTCTATTTGCTTTTCTACTTCAGTATTATATTCTTTGAATATTTCAAAAGAATCAGATTTGTTCTTCATAAGATATACATTTCCATACCTACTGAAGTCAACAGTAAATGTTATAAAGTAGTAAAAGCCACCCCTTACCATCATACGTATTCGACTACATACATCATTATGTATAAGTCCTAATCGTGTGGTGGCCCTTTCACCTGATCAGGTAAAAGAAGCTTTAGTCATTTTTCCAATGAGACAAAGTTCGCATCTTCCGTATGATTCAAAATCAAACGTATCCAAGTATCCATCTATATGTAACTCATAAATGTGTTTCTCATTAATATGGCTTAACGATAATGCTAGAGGTAATGTTTAATTTAAGTCATCTTAGAACATATAAATTGTTAACTAATTGTGCAACATTATAAGCCTTATCATTAAAATAGAATAAACAACTATTGTTTATTTAATTAAAATGAAAACCTTTCTTATCCTAAAAAGAAATTGATTTAATGTATCCACTAAAGGCAGGCACGTAATAACAATTTATCAAGTTCTCAATCTCGCCTTATGGGCAAAATTAGGTATCGAGTTCCTTCAACTAGAGCAACAACCTTTGCTCCAATTCCGACTCGATACCTGAAGCTTGACCATTGATGGTCTTCTTCTTTAGATCTTCCAAACAAGTTCGATAATTTAACTTCCCATCATCCAGTTATTTTCACAGAAGTGACAATCATCTCCTTTAGCAACACCACTATCAGGCTTCAAAAGCCCTTTGGGACTAGACTTTGGTTTGGCACCGAATAAGATCAAATCTTCACCTTGTCTGTCCACTTTCCTTTCCCATTTGCATTCCATGTGTACATCATCAATATGGACGTAATTTATGCCTTTACCGTGTGATTTTTAGCAGTTCCAAACATGCTTAACAACTCAGTGAGTGTTCTATCTATCTCATTCCTTTTGTTCTTAACAAACTAAGAATAGAATTTGTTCAAAGATTGTTTGATCAAATCAAGATGAGTCTCTAGACTATTCTTGAAACCCAAAATATCAAGGTACATATACCTATCATCTTTAGAACATGTGGTCCAACCGGATATCATTCTCCCATTAATGTAAAAGTATGGTGCCTTCTTATTGTCAAATCTTTCTAACGAGCCTATCCATTAAACATCCTTTGAAGGTGCTCAATCATATCATAAGCATCATTATGCTCGTGTTGCTTCTAAAGCTCAACACTCATAATTACAAGCATGAGACATGAAACATCAGTTGCATAATCAATTTGCTTCTGGTAAGCATTTTTTTCAGCACATGTTTCATTCTCAGCTAGAAGAAATAAGGGAGAGGATTGAGTGACATCCTTGAACCTGAGGACAATCCTCAAGTTCCCATGTCAATGGAGGAAATTATTTCATGTCAGCTTGTCCTTCCCAAGGACTATTACATAGATAAGTTATTTGTGTTATTTGTCATTTGATATCTATAATATTAAAGTGCATAAAATGACTTAGTCTACAGATGATCATTAAATTATGTTCAAGTGATTATTCATCTATATTCACAATATATATCTCCCACTATTTTATCAAATCAATAGCCCTAACTATTAATTCGGAAAGAATATCTTCTATATCCTTTCTTGTGAGCCAAGATCCATATTTCACCATGTGTTAGGTCAGCTTTGGTTTTTCTCCTAAAACATGATTATTTAGGTAGACAACATTTATCAATTATATCAACTATATAACTCTGGGATAGCTTGGTGGAACAACATTTGTTCATATTTATCTAATAAATCTCTCCAAACTCCATGCCTCTAAGTTCACAATCCTATTGTGGTAACTTAGTTAAGTTAAACCCAATAGTCAAAAAATATCAATATACTTCAACACATCTCCCATGATAGATGGGAGTACTTCACTTTGGCGAACTCACTCCTTATCGATCTAGGGGTTAACGCATTGGACTCATGAGAAGGCATCCGATCAACTTAATATTAACTTTAGGATTTTGTTAATTTTAAAATGATCATGATCCCATCATAAAGAGATTCCCAATTTTTCCTTGAATAAAATACTTCAAATCAATATTCGTCAGTGGTTTGATTTCCATGTAGTGAGGAAGTCACAACGGTCTCGCTTAAAACCCACAAACTTACAAGTTCAATGAACTCGCTTTTGACAAAATCGCCCCATGTCAGAAACAAAGAAAATTTGTATTTTATTTCGTGTTTTATAAACACGAGAATCTCATAATCGTTTGTTCATTTTAAAATCTTGAGTCGTTACAGATTTTATCTTATTTAGCAAGCATGTCATGTGTATCATATCTAATACATACATCCTTAATCTAATTAAGCATGCATCTTTATAAACTACTCTACACATACATTCATCATATGCACATATATATGTAAAGTGCAATAAATAAACGTGGTTGGTTATAACTTCATCCTATGTGATCTTCATCAAGCTAATGATAAAGATCTAGGTCAATCTAAGATGAAAAATAAATACAAGCTAACTATCACATATCTTCTTTCTTGTATTGCTTCCTTGGATGGCCTCCATGTGAGATTATCCTTCCTTGATCTTCAAATCTTCATGTCTTCATGTACATTATATGAATGAAAAATAGAAACTAATCTAATGTACTTACAATAAGAACTCGAGTTACATTCGAGATTTAATAATTACAAGATCGAACGACATGCAAGCCGTATTTAAAAAACCAAAACCATTAACCTAAGGTCATAAGCCATAACCATCCACCATGCTCAATTAACACATAAGAATATGTCAAAATAAATAATATGATCTTAACATATCATACCCATCATGATCTAATCATAAAAACAAAATACGGCAAAAATCAAAAAATTCAAAATTAAATATGATAATATTAAATCGCATATTACAGGGCCTAAACGACGTCAAACGCCTTATAGATCAGTCGATAATAGCAGTATCTATCTGTTTCGTTCAGATGCTCGATTCCATATGAAATAGCGTATTCGTTCGCCAAAATCGGACACCAGACCCAAATTTCAGCAAATCTGTTGCATCCGATTCAGAATCGTATCAAATACGATTCTTATAATAAGAACAAACATAAAACATATATATATCAGTATATCTACAGATTATATAATCATCATATGAATATAAAACTCTCATGAATATCATATATTCAAAATACATACATACACATATATAAATATAACAACATGTAAAACATACAAAATCGTATACATAATAGTCATGAAATATTGTATACATGTTATCATAAAACCAGTAAACACATAAATGAATTAAACACTTTTCACAAGTAGCTTTGATGCCATTTAAGGGTTTCGAGCACATAAACGCAACAGAAACAGTAATTAAAAACGTAAAAAAACAGAATTTCGAAACCCACAGCATGATCCATGCGAAAAACAAATATCTAATTCGTAAATCAGATTGTTTACCTTAAGAAGCTTTACCAATTGGTTGACTAATGGAGATCCAAAGCTTTTCAATCACCACGCATCCCGCTCTCGCGATCTACGCTCTATCGGTATCCACACGAATGCTTGAACTCAGGGATTGGATGTGTACTAGCACAAACTCGTTTCTTCTTTCTCAATCCATCTTCTCTCTTGGTGGCTAGGGTTTTAGTAAAAGTCTTGCTTACAAAATCAGCCACATGAGAGATATTATATAGAGAGTATAATAAGAATTATAACTCTTAACTAATTAGGAGTTATTATTAATTTGAAATTCCTATTTGTATAATAGTTAAGTCACACTTAATTATTTAACAACTGAATTTCATAATTAATATTAGTAAATTCGAATATCAATGTTTATCTAATTAATTAAGTCATACTTAATTAATATTATAAATAATTCGAATTACTTTAATATAATATAAATCCAATTTAAATTAAATAATCCTTCAAGCATTCTTAGTGTGTGACCTTATAGGTTATTATTATGTTGGCAACGAATTTTAAATTTAATTTAAAATCGTAAATAATGACCGGCATCTAGTAATACATCATTGCTACCCAAGTAATAATAATTGAATCGGTGATCGATTAAAACTTTCGTGAATAATGTACAATATAATATAATCCCTTTAACCAAATATTATAGATTAAACTAGAGGCATGTAAGGTGTCATCCTCATCATAGTTTAATCCAAGTTTCCTTGATCAATGAGTAGACTATCATATCAAATCAACATTTCAGTGTGGCCACGCATTTCATAGTCTAGCTCACACAAGACGCCAATAATATCCCTCCTAAAATAGGAGGGTTAAATCCCATCTAGATCATTCATATTTCTCATACCATTCATAATATACCCAATGCCCAATTTTATCATTACCCGATCAAGGATAACTTTTAATGGAATCAATGTATATTAATTCTCGTATAGAAATATAATGACTTCAGGTCTAAAGGACCATTATATCATTATCACTGTGAAAATTACTTATGATACAACAGACATGTAGAATCTCACATCGGGTCTGTCCAGCACCATGTACATTTACATATGCCTGTGTTTTTTACTTTTGTATCACTATACCTATGATCAATGAGATGTGATCATCAGTCAACAAACACACCAGTCTTAATGCATTATTATTATCCCTTAATAATAATTACAGTAAATTAAAAATTGATAAATTGTAAAAAGAATAATTGATAGAACATAAATATTAATAATCCAAATGTCTTAAACTAAAACATCATAGTGTTGTCTTTAGGGCACAAACACTAACACCCTATCCCTAGGATTGATGACCTATTCAACCAGCTTAAAGGTGTTGTGCACTTTTCCAAAATAGATTTGAGGACAGGATATCACCAATTAAAAATCAAGCCCGAAGATATATCAAAGACTTCCTTTCACACTAGGTATGGACATTATGAGTTTTTAGTCATGTCATTCGGATTAACCAATGCTCCCATAGTCTTTATGGATTTGATAAACAGAGTGTTCAATAAGTACCTAGACATATGTGTGATAGTCTTCAAAGACGGTATTCTAATCTACTCAAAGACAGAGCAAGAACATGCAGAACATTTGAGGATAGTCTTAGACATTCCAAGGAATGAAAAGTTGTATGCCAAGTTCTCAAAATGTGAATTTTGGTTAAGGAGGTTCAGTTCTTAGGACATGTAGTAAGTAGCGAAGGAGTTTTAGTCGACCCCACCAAGATAGAGGTGGTATCCAATTGGGAAAGACCGACTACCCCAACAGAGGTTAGGAGCTTTGTTGGCTTAGTAGGATATTACCGAAGGTTCGTGCAAGACTTTGCCAAGATAGCTGATCCATTGACTGGGCTTACCCGGAAAATGGAAAAGTTTGTATGGACAGAGAAATGTGAGGAAAGCTTTCAAGAGCTGAAGAAGAGACTGGTGTTAGCACTAGTACTCGCTCTTCCCGATGGAAAGGGAGAGTTTGTAATATACAGTGATGCCTCGCACAAGGGGTTAGAGTGTATGCTCATGCAGCATGGAAAAGTGATTATGTATGCCTCTCGACAGTTAAAGGAATATAAGAAAAGGTACCCTACCCACGACCTAGAATTAGCAGCCATATTGTTTGCCCTGAAAATCTGGAGACACTACATGTATGGAGAAAAATACGAGATTCACACACACCATAAGAGCCTCAAGTATATGTTCACTCAGAAGGAATTAAACATGAGACAGAGGAAATGGCTAGAGCTGATTAAGGACTATGATTGTGAAATCCTGTATCATCCGAGTAAAGCCAATATGGTGGCTAACGCCCTCAGTAGGAAAGAAAGACTTAAAATGATAATAACATTTGAGGAGTTGGTTAAGGAATTTGAAAAGATGGAGATCTAAGTGAGAATAATCGGTAAAGGATAAGAAGGACTATTTAAAATCATGTTAGTATCAGAACTAGCTGAGAAAATACGAGTTTGTCAAGAGAAAAAGATTAATGAAGAAAGAGAAACATTGACCGGTGAGGAGATCAGATGCAAGAAGGATGAGAGAGAGATCATGAGGTATGCATCCCGAATTTGGGATCTGAATGTGCAAGAACTGAAGGACAAGCTGTTGCATGAAAGGCACAGCTCCAGGTATTCAATCCATCCAGGAAGTATGAAAATGTACCGCGACCTAAAGGAATATTATTGGTGGCCGAACATGAAGAGGGATGTAGTAGAGTAGGTCAACAAATGCTTGACGTGTCAGAGAGTAAAGGCTGGACATCAGCGATCGAATGGACTATTACGGCGCATGGAAATTCCAGAATGGAAATGGGAGCATATAGCCATGAATTTTATGACAGGCTTACCAAAGACTAAAACCAATCACGATGCCATATGGGCCATCATAGATAGACTGACCAAGTCCGTGCACTTCATGCCAATCAATGAAAGGTACACCGTAGAGAAGCTAGTGGATATTTACCTGAAAGAGATCGTAGTAAGGCACGGAGTTCCCGTTGCCATAGTGTCGGCTAGGGATCCAAGGTTTAACTCTCGATTTTAGAGAAATTTTCAAGAATGTGTAGGCACCAGACTAAACATGAGTATAGTTTACCACCACCAAACGGATGGGCAAAGCGAAAGGACTATCCAGACCATAGAAGACATGATTAGGGTATGTGCCATTGATTTTAAGGGAAATTGGAATGACCACTTACCCCTGATCGAGTTCTCCTACAACAATAGCTATCACGCTAGCATAGGAATACCCCATATGAAGCTCTTTACGGAAGAAGATGTTGATATCCCTTATATTGGGATGAAGTTAGGGAACATAAGATTCTAGGACCCGAGTTGGTCCAGTAAACCCGAGAAATGGTGGAACTCATCAGAAAGAGGCTGGTAGCGGATCAAGACAGATAGAACAAGTACACTGACCAGACCAGGAAAGATAG
Source organism: Apium graveolens (assembly GCF_009905375.1). Taxonomy (NCBI): domain Eukaryota; kingdom Viridiplantae; phylum Streptophyta; class Magnoliopsida; order Apiales; family Apiaceae; genus Apium; species Apium graveolens. The sequence goes on from NC_133648.1 coordinate 128,709,803, forward strand.
AGAGTATGAAGTGGGAGATTAAGTTTTGTTTATATTCATGGAAATGAGTAATGAGATTCGTGAAGAAAGGGAAACTGAGTCCCAGATTCATAAGACCCTTTGAAATCTTGAGAAGGATAAGACCTCTAACTTACAAGCTTGCCTTGCCTCCAAACCTGCAACAAGTGCACAATATGTTCCATGTATCAATGCAAACGAAGTATCATGTTGATGCGTGATATGTGATATAGTACGAACATGTAGACTTACAACCAGACTTGACTTACGTTGAGCAATCGGTAAGAGTAATGGACCAGAAGGAACAAGTGTTGAGGAACAAGACTGTCAAGCTGGTCAGAATCTTGTGGAGAAACCAGAATGTTGAAGAGTCAACTTGGGAACTAGAGGACGCGATAAAGGAAAGATATCGCACATATTTTCTATTTGATTCCGGGATGGAATCCTTTTTAGAGGGGAAGACAGTAATAACTCAAATTTTTGAGACTTTATAAAACGGTTGATGAATAGTTATTGGTGAGACTGCATAGTTGTATGAACAATTACGTGATAACTCAACATGAGAACAACACTAGAACAGGACAGGTAAATAATACTATGTCTACATAAGAAATTAGAAGAAATGAAGACAGGGCAAATAAAAAGAATCAAAAGATTAGAAGAAAGCTTGAAGTCTATTTACAGGTCACTGAAAGAAGTTCATTAATATGTTCATAACTCAGTGAAGAATAAAGGTTAAAGACTTTCAGAATTTCGGAAATATTGAAGATTCAGTGTATAAGTGTCACCAGAAGATTTCAAGGTATTGGCATTGATTGAAGATAGACAGTGTATGAAGCATAGAAATCTGAAGAATTGAAGACATGGTATAGACAGAGGTTTAAGAAGACAGCTGCAGTCTTGAAGTTATACTCACTGAAAGGAGTTCATTTATATGTTCCAGCGTCAGTGAAGAATAGTAAATGAAGCATTCTAGATTGTAGTAGTAATGAAGACGTTGTCTAAGTATCAGAAAGATTCCAGTAAAAGTATATTTTTTATTAATAATCATTGTCTGAAGCGATGAAGTTGTTGCAAGCTTAATAATATAATTAAGGATATAATACGAAGACCTGAATCGAAGCTAGTCGTCTGTGAACCAGACCAGTTGCACTAGGCATCAGTGATTTTTGAAAGCAATCTGAGTATTATCATTAGGAAGATTGTTAATTGAGAATTTATATCTAAAGATGAAGGTTATATGGTTTATACGAAGACTCAGAGAGAAGACTTGAAGACGGGACAGTTTAAGGGTTAAAGAGATCTACGGAAACTAAGTCAAAGTGATCACTACCTTGTAATAGGAGTCACCCTGATCAGTATATTGGATGTCAAAAGCAATATCCTGGAAATACAGTTCAATATTTCAGTACAAGAACTGATCTTGACTTGGTATGAGTCTCAAGGAAGAAATAGGAGAAGAAAGAAAATTCTAAGTGCATGTATGCACTCCTTGGTCGCAAGTCACTTGCAAATCAGGAATTTTTCTAAAGCAAAAACACTCTACTAGGGAGAAGGGTCGCAAGTAACTCCTCCTAGCCACCTTGGTCGAAAGTAAATCTTGCAAGGAGATTTTTCTAAGGCAAAACTCCTCTCCTTGGTAAAGAAGGTCGCAAGTAACTCCTACAGGGAGGTTATGGTAGCAAGTAACTCTTGTAAGGAGATTTTTCTAAGGCAAAACTCCTCTCCTTGGTAAAGGAGGTTGCAAGTAACTCCTACAAGGAGGTTATGGTAGCATGTAACTCAAACAAGAAAATTTTTCTATGGAAAAACTCCTCTCCTTGGTAAAGGAGGTCGCAAGTAACTCCTACAGGGAGGTTATGGTAGCAAGTAACTCATGCAAGAAAATTTTTCTAAGGGAAAACTCCTCTCCTTGGTAAATGAGGTAACAAGTAACTTGTTATGCTGAAAATGACTAAGGCAAAATCTCCTAAGCTTCCAAGGTCACAAGTAACTCTCAGCAACAAAATTCATTGATTTTATTCACTTGATTTATGTGGTAAACAAATGTGAAAGGCATATGGCATAGCCTATTTGTATATTCGAGGATTTAACTCAACTCAAATAAGAATGTAATAAGTAAATAGTGGATCTATCGTCAGAGAGATCTCATATAGTAACATCTGTCAAAGGGTTAAGAAACATTATTCAAAGCACAAGTGGTTGAACGGTCTTCTTCTTCCACCTCTGTCAACAATCAGTTGGCACTCATAAGGAATGATATCTCAGATCTCAAAAACACTGTCACACCAAAGCTCAATTCCATTCAGGAAACTCCAACTTTATCAGCTGATGACATTTCTGACTTCTGCTCTCTACATACAAGGATGACTTCTCTTGAAGATTTGGTTGAAATGAATCATTCACTGGATTCCTCTAGATTTCTGAAGATAGAGACAGGTATGGAACATCTGAATGAAGGGATGAAGCACCTGTACTACATGATCAAAAATTCTCACTGTCCCAATGAAGAACAAAGAACTTACTTTGAAGGGCCGTCTGGTGGAGGCTCAGGCTCGGGAGGTGATGGAGGTCATGGAGGATCTAAGGGAAAATCAGTAGAGAATCCCTCAACTAAGGGGGAGAAGAAAGGGAGTAGTGGAAAGGGGAAAGAAAAAGATACCTCTGCTGGGGACAAAGGAAAGGCTGATGATGTCTATTACAGTGGAGAACAGGATGACTTTGACATTTTTGACATTCCCACTGAACCAGTCTTGGAAGATAAAGATGGTTTATTTGAAGCTGAAGAGGAAAGTGATTTTGGAGATTGGGAAGAAGAAGCTACAGTGGATCCTATCTTTGAGAAAGAGTTTCAGCAGCAGCAGTCAGAGATGAAAAGAAAAGAAGCTGAACTCAAAAAGGTCTCCCAGATCATTGACATGAGGAAAGACATACAAAGAACAGAAACTCTACAAAAGCAACGTCTTCATGACATTAAGGCTCAAGAAAGGAGAAGAGATGTCAGACTGAAGATTGGTGAGAAATGGGATGAAGCTAGGAGAGTACTTGATATGCCTCAGCTGAGCACTAACAATGATAGACAGTTTCTACATCTTCTTGACAAGCTGGAAATCTCAAATCCTAACAATGATATGTACATGAATGCTATCAAGACTGAAGTCTCAAGGATCACAGCTGCTTTTGATAGTTCCCTAAATGAGATGAGCATTTTTGTATATTGTCAGAGTGAAGGATCTTTCAAGGTGTCACTTCATATGTTTGAGAATCGTTCTTTGTCAGAGACTTGGGTTCTTCTCAACAAGGTAAAAAGAAGCTCAGAGTTGAATGAAGTTCTTCGAGAAAGGCTTAAAGAGTTTGCCAGCAGGACTAGTCCTCAAGTGGTCAACAATCCTCATCAAGTGAGATTCTTTAAGTCTGATTGTCTTCAAATCTGTCAGCTAGATGTACAATCTCTTAAAGACTACTCAGCTAAGCATCTGGTCTGGATGGAACATCATTTAAGAACTGCTGGATACTCATCTATGTTGAAGACTCAAGCTGCTGATTTGATTCAAGCTTATTGTGAAAAGAATATTAAAAGGTACAATCAGATCAAGAATAAGCTGAAGTCAGTTGGAGTTCAACCAGTCAGACCAGCAAGCTTCACTTCAGAAAAGGATCGTGTCTTTGACAAAGAGTTGCTTCAAGAGTTAGAAGAAGGTGAAGTCAGAAGAGAAGACAACTGAAGTAAATTAGCTCAAAACTCAATGTAATATGATTAGAGCTTTATGAATCAAGATAGTCTAATGTAGTTATATGTTCAGGCTAGAGGAACATCTATCTTGTATTCACTTGTAAATTCATTTGGAATCTGGAAAATGTTAAATATAATCCAGAACTTTTCTGCTATTTACTTTGCATTACTGTTTATATCTTTTTCTTATTTGTTAGTTGAGTTATCCTCTAGGTATTTGTTGTTATTGTCTAACAAGCAAATAGGGGGAGATTGAAAGGCATATGGCATAGCCTATTTGTATATTCGAGGATTTAACTCAACTCAAATAAGAATGTAATAAGTAAATAGTGGATCTATCGTCAGAGAGATCTCATATAGTAACATCTGTCAAAGGGTTAAGAAACATTATTCATCTACAGACTTGAAGACTTAATTCACTGGAAGAAGCTCAAGAAATTGATCAAGCCTCAGTGATATAAATCAGGATTGTGGATTTAATCAAGTGACAGAGATCTCGTCAGGGTATCAATTAATTACAAGGATTTAGTCTGAAGAAAATCAAGAGTATCAAGGTCAAGACTTGAAGAAATGTCACGGAAGTTAGTCACTCATGAACCAGACTGTACATCGAGTATCAACATTGAAGTGGTGGAATTGATTCATACTTGACAGTAATTTTCAGAAGATTTTCAGAAGAATGGTTGCTGCTCAAGATTAATATTAATTCTATATTAATTAATTAAGTCATATAATTTAATTAAGAAAATAAATTATATCTGCAAAGATTAATTTATTGATTAATTGAATTAATTGATTAATTAATTCAGAATTAATTTTAAGGATTTTCAGAATTATTATTAGATTAAAATCTATTAATAATTCAGTAAGACAATTTTAATTTGAACTACTATGACAATCGGTATGACAATTGATAGTCATACTGAAAGTCTTGCTAGTTCATTCTGATTGTCTTGCTAGCTATTGGGATTGTCTTGCTATTTCAAAAGGATAGTCTCGCCGAAAGTCCTACCAGTTCAAATGGATTGTCATACCAGTTCATTTGATTGTCTTGCCGAAAGTCTTGCTGAGTAAACTAGATGGTTTTGTTTACTTAAACAAACAGAAACACAGCAGAAGACATCATGCAATAATTCAACAAAAACACAAGTCAAGAACTCAGCAGAAAACAAAGGCTCAACATTTTATTTTTCATCTGCTTTATTCCAGATCAAAATTCTAGATTGAAAAGTTAAATCCAATCCACTAGAATTATTTATCTTGTTCTTGTGTATCAATCTAGCGGATTAAAATCCCTAGAACTTAATCTCAAATCGCATTTAGCATTTGATCTTTTAATTGCAAAAATAGAAAAAGTTCATGTCGAATTTATTCTAGATTTGTAATAATTGATTTGAGATTAATCCCTTGTAACCGATACCGTAGTTGTAACACCTTTCAAGTTTAATAAAAGTTTTATTTAACTTGAATTTTGTTTCACATTTTTATTCCGCATTTTATTCGATTAAACGGTATTGTTTGCATTCAACCCCCCTTCTACAAACAAATTGGGACCTAACAATTGGTATCAGAGCCTTCTGATTAACGAACCAATCAAGATCCTAGACTTTTGTGATTTTTCAACTCTTTGAATTTTTATTCATTAAAAAAAATTCATAATGACTTCACAAAAAGTTGGAACCGTTAAAATTCCACTTTTCGATAAAGAAAATTATGTTATGTGGAAGAAGAAGATGCTACTATTTTACAAGTGGCTAATCCCAAATATTTGCAAGTGTTAAAGAAGGGTCCAAAAATTCCTATGGTTATTGAACCAGAGGTAATAGAAAATGATGTGGTGATCACCAAAGCGAGAACTTATGTGAAAGATCCTGAGGATTTCTCTCCTGCTGAAATAGAAGAAGCCTCCCTGGATGCTAGCCTTCAACTAATTTTAGTAGATTCCCTTAATCCCTTGATGAATAGACATGTGATGAATTGTAAAGATTCCAAACATATCTGGGAAACTATTGAGATTATTAATGAAGGCACAGAGGAAGTTAGGGAGAACAAACTAGAAATCCTAACCTCTGAGTATGAATACTTTAAATCCAATCCAGGGGAAGGAATCACTGAAGTGTTTGAGAGGTACAATGCATTGATCAACAACCTGAACATTAATGGTAAATACTACTCCATCAGGGAGGTCAACAAAAAGTTCCTTTTAACACTGCCAACTCATCTCGAACATAGAATCACTGCCATAAGAGAAGCAAGAGATCTGAGTGAGATTTCTTTGGAAAGGCTCTATAGTGTGTTAAAGACTTATGAGTTGGAGCAGATTCAGCAGAAGGAAGTTTACGGGAAAGGAAGAGTGGTCAGCACGTCTACTGCTCTAGTAGCTGATGAACAACAACAACAACCACATTATCAACAACAATCTCAACAGTCAGAAAGAATGGTACAGTCTTCCAAGGTTGAAGATAATGTGATAGTAGCAGAATTTGATTCTCCTACTACAAATCAATCAGGAGATGATTATTATTCCTTGGAAGAACTGGAGCAATTGGAGGATGAGTCAATGGCCCTGATTGTCAAGAGATTCTCAAATGTCAGATTCAAAAGGAATCCCAAGTTCAAGTACAAGTCCAACTACAACAGATTCCAGAAAAGTGGATCTTCATCCTCTAACACTAGCAGTGGTGGGTATAAAACAGGGATGGTTGATCGAAGCACCATTCGATGCTTCAACTGTAATGAGTTGGGACACTTTGCCACAGAATGCAGGAAGCCAAAACAAGCAAGGAAGAACTCTTACAATTCTAATCAAAAGAGTAAATCTGAAAGGGCTTACCTGGCAAAGGGAAGAAGCTGGGATGATACTGACAGTGAAGATGAAGAAGTTGGGAATCTTGCTCTCATGGCTAGTGATGCAAACACCTCATCGTCAAGAAAAAAGGTAAAATTTATTGATGTTGAATTAGTTTATCATCTAGGAGGTTCCTTAGATTGTGCTCGTCGTGATAATGAATTGTTAAATCAACAAATCAAAGACCTTGAGAAAGAGGTCAATGAATTAAGACTTGTGCACATTAATCAAGATAAATTAAAAGAACAAGTATCTTTTCTAGAGAATAGAGTTGACTGTTATAGACAACTCGAAACTATTCTCAAAGACAAGATCACCGGTCTTGAGGCTAAGGTTAAAGCTTACTTTAATTCTTGTTCGAAGTCCAAAGAGTTTTACAATAAGCAAGCTGTTAATCAAACATCTGGTATAGGTTATGATTACAATGCTGCTATTGGAAAATTAGGCATAAACTCCCCTCCTCATGTATGTGCTAAAGGCAGGGAAGTACCACATGTGCTTAAGGGTGTTGATGAACCCCTCTATAAAGAATCAATTGCTGAACCATTTGATGAGACCTCTTTTATTATTCAAGAAGAAATCCGTGCTGAAGATAATGCTAATGAGAAAGCTGTCTCCAAGTCAAGTGTGTCAAAAGTTCCAGTCAAGGTTGTGAAAGCAACTGAGACTAACTCAGACATACATGAGTTGGATAACACAAATGCCATGTCTACCATGCATAAGTTGCCTATTGTTAATCCTTCTCATAAAGCATGTGGTGTTCCTGATTGTATGTCTTGTGCTTTTAATCTGATGTTTGCTTATTTTAATGGTAAGCATGTTTCTAATGATAAGACTACTCCTCGTCAGCATGTGAATAATAGAAAGCATGATAGGTCTAAGACTGCTAGTCCTCCTAAAGCTAGAAAGGAGACATTTGTGCCTAAGCCTAAACAGAAATTTGTCAAGGCTGTTCACAAGGTCAAATGTTCAGTCATTGAGAACGTTGAGAATATTAAAATTAAGAATGTTGTTTTGCCTGATAAAGGCCAATTTTACAAGTATGCCGGACCCAGCCAAGCTTGGGTTCTGAAGAAGGTCTAATCCATTTATATTGCAGGGCATTAAGCAGGTACAACCGGTAGTGTGGATTCTTGACAGCGGATCGTCAAGACATATGACCGGAGATAGAGCCCTGCTATCAAATGTGGTTGAGAAAGCTGGCCCAGTGGTTACCTTTGGAGATAACAGCAAAGGTTTAACGGAGGGATATGGCTGTTTGCTAGCTGGAAATGTTATCATTGAAAATGTATATGTTGTGCAAGGACTTGAACACAATCTGCTTAGCATTAGTCAGTTCTGTGACAACGGCTACAATGTTTTATTCGACAAGCTGAAGTGTCAGATTCTGCACAAGAAAAGTGAAAAACCCTCCTTAATGGGAATCCGGAAAGGAAATCTGTTCGTAGCTGACATGAACTCTGGAAGCAATCCTGAAGTCAATTGCTTCTATGCAAAGGCATCGTCAGATGAGAGTTGGCTATGGCACAAGAGACTTTCTCATCTCAATTTCAAAACAATGAATTCTCTTGTAAAAAGAGAATTGGTAAGAGGTCTGCCTCAGCTGGAATTCTCTCCAGAAGGACTATGTGAGGCTTGCCAGAAAGGAAAGTCAAAGAAAGCAAGTCACAAAGGCACTGACACATCTTTCATAACTGGTGTTCTGCAATTATTGTACATGGATTTATTTGGACCAGTTAATGTCCTTTCGATGTCAAAGAAGTGTTACTGTCTTGTGATAGTTGATGACTATTCCAAGTATACGTGGGTTTTATTTCTTCACTCTAAGGATGAAACACCACAAGTTGTGATTGATCATATCAAGATGATTGAGTTAGATTCTAACGTCCCTGTAAGAGCAATAAGGTCAGATAATGGGACAGAATTCAAGAATGCACTTCTCAATGAATTCTGTACAGACAAAGGGATTACCAGACAATTTTCAGCTCCTAGAACCCCTCAGCAAAATGGAGTGGTAGAAAGGAAGAATCGTACATTGATTGAAGCTGCAAGAACGATGTTAAGTGAATCAGGTCTTCCAATGTACTTTTGGGCTGAAGCTGTCAATACTGCATGTTATACTCAGAATTGAACTCTAATCAACAAAGACTTCATGAAAACTCCTTACGAGATTTTGAATGAACAGAAACCTTCTATCAAATACTTTCATGTATTTGGTGCCAGATGCTTCGTGCTCAAGGATGGAGATGAGCGTCGTGGTAAATTCGAGGCAAAGGCATATGAGGGTATTTTTGTTGGATATGGAAGAAGATCATACAGAGTGTATATCATTGATCAACACAAAGTAACTGAAAGTGTCAATGTTACATTTGATGACACTAAACTCCCTAGTATCCAATCTGAAGATCCTTCTGAGAAACTGAAGTTTGATGATATGTCAGATTCAGAATCAGAATATGGTCAAGAACCTGAGGTTGTTGCTTGTGAAGAACCTGTTAATCTTGATGATACTCAAGGTAATAATGATGGAAACTTTGGCAACAATGTAGATACCACTGCTACTGATGGAGAATCTTCAAGTCAACATGGCAACAACTCAGGGGGAGATGCTGAAGGATCATCTAGTAGGACACAACATCACAATGAATTTCAAGGCGAATCATCAAGATCAAATCTTCCAAGACAGACTGTCTGGAATAAAGCTCACCCTTTTGAGTTGATTATTGGTGATCCAGATGTTGGAGTTAGAACTAGACGTGCTACTCAAAATGAGTGTCTGTTCTCAGGATTTCTTTCTGAGATGGAACCTAAGAAGATTGAAGAAGCACTAACTGATCCAGATTGGGTAATTGCTATGCAGGATGAGCTCAATCAGTTTGAAAGTCAACAAGTCTGGAAACTAGTACCTAGACCTACACACAAGAAAGCTGTTGGTACTAGGTGGGTATTCAGGAATAAACTAGATGAAGATGGTATGGTTACAAGAAACAAGGCAAGACTGGTAGCAAAAGGGTATTCTCAAGCTGAAGGCATTGATTATGATGAAACCTATGCTCCAGTGGCTAGACTTGAGGCCATCAGGATATTTCTGGCATTCGCAGCATTCTCAAACTTTAAAGTTTATCAAATGGATGTCAAGAGCGCCTTTCTGAATGGAAAGTTGGATGAAGAGGTATATGTAGAGCAACCTCCTGGTTTTGAAGATCCAGATCATTTGGATTTTGTCTTCTTTCTTTTCAAGGCTATCTATGGGCTCAAACAGTCTCCAAGAAAATGGTATGACACTCTTTCTGAATTTCTTATTGAAAATAGCTTTATTAGAGGTGTCATAGACAAAACTCTCTTTTCTAAAAAACATAAGAATGATACTATATTAGTCCAAGTCTATGTGGATGATATAATATTTGGGTCTACTAATGATAATCTCTGTAAGAGATTTGCTAAGTTAATGCACAGCAAGTTTGAAATGAGCATGATGGGAGAGCTGAAGTTCTTTCTTGGATTACAAGTAAATCAAAGGTTAGATGGAACATTTATTTGTCAATCCAAGTATCTCAAGGAACTCCTCAAAAAGTACAATCTAGAGGATTCTGCATCAGCAAGGACTCCATCAACTACAGCTGTCAAGCTTGGACCATATGAAAACTCCATTAAGGTAGATGTCACAAGCTACAGAGGTATGATTGGCTCGTTACTCTATCTTACTGCAAGTAGACCAGATATTATGTATGCTACATGTTTATGTGCAAGGTTCCAAGCGGATCCTAGAGATATTCATCTCGTTGCTGTTAAACGAATCTTAAGATATCTTAAGGGAACACCAAATCTAGGTATTTGGTACCCTAAAGAATCTGGTTTTAACCTTGTTGGATATACAGATTCAGATTACGCAGGAAGTGTTGTTGATAGGAAAAGCACCTCAGGGAGTTGTCAATTCCTAGGAAGCAGGCTAGTCTCATGGTACAGCAAAAAACAGCAAACAGTTTCCAACTCAACGGCCGAGGCTGAATATATTGCTGCTGGAAGCTGTTGTGCTCAGATCTTGTGGATTAGGAACCAGCTTCGAGACTATGGCTCTGTATTGAACAAAATTCCTATTTTATGTGACAATACAAGTGCAATAGCCATCACAAACAACCCTGTGCAGCACTCGAGGACAAAGCACATTGACATCAGGTATCATTTTATTAGAGAGCACGTCATGAATGGTACTGTTGAACTATTCTTTATTCCAACAGAAGAACAAATAGCAGATATTTTCACTAAACCACTTGATGAATCCACATTTACCAGATTAGTTGGTAAATTGGGCATGTTGAATAGTTTTAGTGACTAATTTAATTAATATCTGAGATCTATTCTTGAATGAATTTACAAATGAATTTTTCATAAATGAAAAATTCATTTGCAAATTTGTTTTATCATTCTATCATATTTCTTGCTTATTTCTATGGAATTTTTATTATATTATCTGTTTTATTTACTCGACTTGTTAACTTCAAATATCTCAGAATATTTTATTTTCTCTAAAAATATTTTTCTATGAATTTTATTTGTTAAAATTCAACAAAAATCTATTTTTGAAATAAAAATAATTAATTCTGAAATATTGTCTTTGTTTTTGTAAATATTTTCTGAATTTTTACTATTAATATAACACTTTACTTCAGTTTTCCCTATTTGTTAACATATTCTGTTAATAATATATATATAGTCTTTCTACTGGAATGACAACCGGCAAGACAATTAAAATTGTCTTGCTGAAAATCATTTCAGTACACATGTATATATAAATCTGTTAATACTTATTTTATCTTATTCTAGAATGACAATCGGCAAGACAATTGAAATTGTCTTGCTGAAAGTCATTTTAGTAATAATGATTTCTTATTTTAAAATCAGATTAATTTTATAACTGGCAAGACAATCGGTATGACTATTGATTGTCATGCCAGTAATAAAATTAATATCAGAATTATATTGTTTTATTTTGTACTGGTATGACAATCGGTATGACTATCAGATTGTCATACCAGTTATTTATTTTTATTTGTTTTGTTTTAGTTGTTTTTTTTCTGTCTTTAAGCTGGTGTGACAATCGGTATGACAATCGGTATGACAATCCGATTGTCATACCAATTATACTACTTAATGGTTTGTGTGTCTGTTTGTTTTATTTTATTATCATCAGTTCATTTTATTTCCAAATTTTAACAGTCTCCTTCTCTTTCCCTCTCTATTCGAACTGCTACTCCAAAGTCACCATTGTTTCTTGCTCGAGTTCTCACTCAGCATACCAATTCATCACTCTGTGATATATACATACAAGTATATACATACAGAAGTGCTGTTGGATTTTTTTAAAGAAATCAAACCAATCAAAATCAGTTTCTGTTTATTTTGATTTTGGGTATTTTTTTATTTTATTTTATTTTATTTTTAATTTCTGATTTGTGTCTTTTGGTTTTTCAAAACTGTGTTTGTGAGTTAGGAATTTTAACGAGATACATTCCTGTCTAAATTTTTCGATTATAATTAATTTAATTCGAATTATTAAATTAATTTAATTAATTCGAATTTTCTTAATATTATTCTTAAAATTCTGAAAGTGTGTGTCTTATTATTATTTTAAATGGCTCTCAATTTCCAAATTGTCGCGCATAATCAGGTTGGTTATTTTAATCCGGAAAAATATGATGTTGAAAAATTTAAGCCTTGGATTAGATTTTTAAATGACCATTCAATTGTTAGCTCTGCTATTAAATCAAATGTGATTTTAAATGTCGATCTTCTTAGACTGATTTGCACAACCTCTACTGTGGCCGATGATTCAAAATCTTTTTCATTCACCGTGGCAAACACACAGTATGTAGTTGATGAATCAGTCATCAATCAGGCGTTAAATTTTCCATTGGACAATTTCTGTAATTTACCCTCTGAAAATGATATCACAAACTTTTTCCATGCTATTCACTATCAGGGGTGATCAATTTAACCAAACTTTCTAAATCCAATTTGGTGTCTGAATGGGATATTGTCTTCGATACACTTTCTAAAGTGTTTGCCAACTGCACTAAATCCAACTTTCACAACATCACTTCCACTCTGCAGTATATTGTTCTTGCGGTTGTTTTCAATCAAAGGATCAATTTTGGCAAACTACTTTTTCCCATTCTCTTGAGACGTCTCACTACTGCTTTACGTGATCATTCTACAAATCGTAGGGTATCATGTTACTATGCTCGTTTTCTCATGCTTATAGCAGATCATCTTCTTTCACCTGAACATAAAGCCCTTTTTGCTAACTCTGTAGTAACCGAACCCCCTCCAGTTAGCAAAAAGATTTACACCCGCCAAGACACAACCTTTAAATTCATGCAGTTCCAGTACTTGTATCTGCTTTCATGGCCACTTATATTCCTTTACCTATTTTCAATCTTCCCGGTCATGAACAGCAACCTCAACCTCCAGTGGTTCAAGCCACCCAAGCTCCTCCAACATCACATGCTCTTCCATTACAGGTAGTAATTCCTCACTCTCACTCCATTCCTACTTCTGTTGAAAGACCCCCAGTGGTTGATAGGGCTGACCATGAAGTTGTAGAACCACAGCTTCAATCCCAGGTCATAGAGCCAAACACAGAGTCACATTCTATCTCAACCACTCCCCCTCTGTCTAAAATGTTACCCAGAAGATTAATAGGAAGTAGTGCATTGTTAAATATGAGTGAACCCTCAGCTCTGCCTCCTCCAAAGAAAAGAAGAACTTATACTGAGGCATCTGAAAGCCCATCCTTGTCCTCCCAACAGGACATGGACTTTGAAATGGCCGATGAACAGTTACTAGAGACATTCTCTCAACAGGATGAATCTATTGAAATTCGCCATAGGGCCATGGCATCTTGTACTGAGTCAAGCACAATTCCATTACTCACAATGGAACCATACATATCCACAGATGATACTCAGGACACAGAGCGAGGAGCGCACATAGAGTCTGTTACAGTGCCTGTCATAGTTACGACAGAAGAGCAGTCACATGCTTCTGAGGGAAAATCTGACTCTCAGCCACCCTTAATAGAGTCATTTTCTCCCCTCCCAGATCAAACACCTCTGGCTCCCTCACGGGAATCTCCACTCGCAGATTTATCTGGAGAAAGTGGAGGGCAACTCGGTTAATCTATCCCTGAAGCAATTCAGACATCTATTTCACATGAAATGATAGGTTTGACTGAGGATCGGGACTCGCGAATTCCCATTGCACCACCACTGACCTCTCTTGAAGAGGCTAGGGTGATTTTAACTGCAGGTACAGAAGAACAGCAACAGGAAGACTCCTCACGAGCAATTATATTGAGAGAAACACAAGCACGTGAGGCGAGTGAACCAAACACGAGTGAAATTCAGGTGAGAGCACACACAGACACTGATACTGTAAACCTGTTAGCTCAAATTGCTGCTCTAAAAGAAGAACTTGCTAAAAGCCAAGCTGAAGCTCAAGCATTCAAAGCACAAGTGGTTGAACGGTCTTCTTCTTCCACCTCTGTCAACAATCAGCTGGCACTCATAAGGAATGATATCTCAGATCTCAAAAACACTGTCACACCAAAGCTCAATTCCATTCAGGAAACTCCAACTTTATCAGCTGATGACATTTCTGACTTCTGCTCTCTACATACAAGGATGACTTCTCTTGAAGATTTGGTTGAAATGAATCATTCACTGGATTCCTCTAGATTTCTGAAGATAGAGACAGGTATGGAACATCTGAATGAAGGGATGAAGCACCTGTACTACATGATCAAAAATTCTCACTGTCCCAATGAAGAACAAAGAACTTACTTTGAAGGGCCGTCTGGTGGAGGCTCAGGCTCGGGAGGTGATGGAGGTCATGGAGGATCTAAGGGAAAATCAGTAGAGAATCCCTCAACTAAGGGGGAGAAGAAAGGGAGTAGTGGAAAGGGGAAAGAAAAAGATACCTCTGCTGGGGACAAAGGAAAGGCTGATGATGTCTATTACAGTGGAGAACAGGATGACTTTGACATTTTTGACATTCCCACTGAACCAGTCTTGGAAGATAAAGATGGTTTATTTGAAGCTGAAGAGGAAAGTGATTTTGGAGATTGGGAAGAAGAAGCTACAGTGGATCCTATCTTTGAGAAAGAGTTTCAGCAGCAGCAGTCAGAGATGAAAAGAAAAGAAGCTGAACTCAAAAAGGTCTCCCAGATCATTGACATGAGGAAAGACATACAAAGAACAGAAACTCTACAAAAGCAACGTCTTCATGACATTAAGGCTCAAGAAAGGAGAAGAGATGTCAGACTGAAGATTGGTGAGAAATGGGATGAAGCTAGGAGAGTACTTGATATGCCTCAGCTGAGCACTAACAATGATAGACAGTTTCTACATCTTCTTGACAAGCTGGAAATCTCAAATCCTAACAATGATATGTACATGAATGCTATCAAGACTGAAGTCTCAAGGATCACAGCTGCTTTTGATAGTTCCCTAAATGAGATGAGCATTTTTGTATATTGTCAGAGTGAAGGATCTTTCAAGGTGTCACTTCATATGTTTGAGAATCGTTCTTTGTCAGAGACTTGGGTTCTTCTCAACAAGGTAAAAAGAAGCTCAGAGTTGAATGAAGTTCTTCGAGAAAGGCTTAAAGAGTTTGCCAGCAGGACTAGTCCTCAAGTGGTCAACAATCCTCATCAAGTGAGATTCTTTAAGTCTGATTGTCTTCAAATCTGTCAGCTAGATGTACAATCTCTTAAAGACTACTCAGCTAAGCATCTGGTCTGGATGGAACATCATTTAAGAACTGCTGGATACTCATCTATGTTGAAGACTCAAGCTGCTGATTTGATTCAAGCTTATTGTGAAAAGAATATTAAAAGGTACAATCAGATCAAGAATAAGCTGAAGTCAGTTGGAGTTCAACCAGTCAGACCAGCAAGCTTCACTTCAGAAAAGGATCGTGTCTTTGACAAAGAGTTGCTTCAAGAGTTAGAAGAAGGTGAAGTCAGAAGAGAAGACAACTGAAGTAAATTAGCTCAAAACTCAATGTAATATGATTAGAGCTTTATGAATCAAGATAGTCTAATGTAGTTATATGTTCAGGCTAGAGGAACATCTATCTTGTATTCACTTGTAAATTCATTTGGAATCTGGAAAATGTTAAATATAATCCAGAACTTTTCTGCTATTTACTTTGCATTACTGTTTATATCTTTTTCTTATTTGTTAGTTGAGTTATCCTCTAGGTATTTGTTGTTATTGTCTAACAAGCAAATAGGGGGAGATTGAAAGGCATATGGCATAGCCTATTTGTATATTCGAGGATTTAACTCAACTCAAATAAGAATGTAATAAGTAAATAGTGGATCTATCGTCAGAGAGATCTCATATAGTAACATCTGTCAAAGGGTTAAGAAACATTATTCATCTACAGACTTGAAGACTTAATTCACTGGAAGAAGCTCAAGAAATTGATCAAGCCTCAGTGATATAAATCAGGATTGTGGATTTAATCAAGTGACAGAGATCTCGTCAGGGTATCAATTAATTACAAGGATTTAGTCTGAAGAAAATCAAGAGTATCAAGGTCAAGACTTGAAGAAATGTCACGGAAGTTAGTCACTCATGAACCAGACTGTACATCGAGTATCAACATTGAAGTGGTGGAATTGATTCATACTTGACAGTAATTTTCAGAAGATTTTCAGAAGAATGGTTGCTGCTCAAGATTAATATTAATTCTATATTAATTAATTAAGTCATATAATTTAATTAAGAAAATAAATTATATCTGCAAAGATTAATTTATTGATTAATTGAATTAATTGATTAATTAATTCAGAATTAATTTTAAGGATTTTCAGAATTATTATTAGATTAAAATCTATTAATAATTCAGTAAGACAATTTTAATTTGAACTACTATGACAATCGGTATGACAATTGATAGTCATACTGAAAGTCTTGCTAGTTCATTCTGATTGTCTTGCTAGCTATTGGGATTGTCTTGCTATTTCAAAAGGATAGTCTCACCGAAAGTCCTACCAGTTCAAATGGATTGTCATACCAGTTCATTTGATTGTCTTGCCGAAAGTCTTGCTGAGTAAACTAGATGGTTTTGTTTACTTAAACAAACAGAAACACAGCAGAAGACATCATGCAATAATTCAACAAAAACACAAGTCAAGAACTCAGCAGAAAACAAAGGCTCAACATTTTATTTTTCATCTGCTTTATTCCAGATCAAAATTCTAGATTGAAAAGTTAAATCCAATCCACTAGAATTATTTATCTTGTTCTTGTGTATCAATCTAGCGGATTAAAATCCCTAGAACTTAATCTCAAATCGCATTTAGCATTTGATCTTTTAATTGCAAAAATAGAAAAAGTTCATGTCGAATTTATTCTAGATTTGTAATAATTGATTTGAGATTAATCCCTTGTAACCGATACCGTAGTTGTAACACCTTTCAAGTTTAATAAAAGTTTTATTTAACTTGAATTTTGTTTCACATTTTTATTCCGCATTTTATTCGATTAAACGGTATTGTTTGTATTCAACCCCCCTTCTACAAACAAATTGGGACCTAACAAAATGACCACGTAATTCATTTTGAATATAAAGCCTACACAACAGAAACAGATCAAAGTGAATGTTCTGAGTTTTTATCTTCTTCTCCAACAAAAATGAGAGGTGATAAAACAGCAGCAAAGAAAGTACTGAGAAGTTCAAGCAAATTCATATCCGTTAATCTTCTCACCGGAGTAACGTTATAATGCCCGATTTAACTCTTGTATATTCTTAGGGGAATTATAAACGTTACCCGATAATTAAATCCTTAGATAAATAAAAGCTAGATCATTGTATAGGATTTAATTTGTCGATCTTTGTAGTAGCTAGGAACTTTGTTGTTATTAGATTGTAGCCGGTTAATTTATTTACCGGAGTGTAGCAACACCCCTCACGGATTTATATATGAATATATATTTCCCCGAATATCTTGTGTTCCTCGTTTTAATGTTCCAAACATTATTTACCTCAAGAACACGAAACCACTAACCGAGCACTAAATTTTATATCCGTAAAAGATTTGAAAGAATTTTTTTAATTTCGTGAGTATCGTATTCAACCCCCCCCCTTATACGATACTTCGGGACCTAACAATTGGTATCAGAGCTTGTTGATCGATATACAGATCAGATCCGGTATGTCAGCCCAAACAGTCAAGTTCTCATATTTTCGAATTTTTTAATTTTCAAAAATTGTGCCAGAGATCATAAAAGCAGGAATTGTGGAGGTCAGAGTTATCGATAGCTGAATCAGAGGAAGCTCGGGTAGAAGTACTTGAGGGACTGGACGTCAGGGTAGTATTTCACATGTCAGGGAAGTTTAGTCGCATCAGATTCACAAGGAGTACATAAGCTATATCTAAGGATCAAGCCTATCTATTCTGAAGCAGAGACTTTTACAGATTCAGTTCAAGAGGTGATTACAAGACTGAGATTGGGACAGAAATAAGATTTGATAGTTACAGTTCTGACAAGATATATGTGACAAATAACTATCAGGGGTTTTGCTACAACAGAACAATAAGTTTGACAAACAAGGATGAGTAGGGATTCAGTTGAAGAGTTGTGATAAAGGTGAAATATTTTCTTAGGGAAGCAGCCAGTCAAAACTTATAGTGCATGGGAAAGAGTTGGGATGGATCAGATGACGAGAAGGAAGATCATGAATATCTTGCTTTAACAGCAATCTCTGAAGATGGTCTAACTCACATATCTTAGGTTTCAATTTTTTGAACCACTGCAATATTTTGCACTTAATGTTCAATGCATGTTGAGATCTAAATGTTTAAATGTTTAACACTCGCAAAAGCATGATAACATCACACATAGATAATGCTGAACTAGTTCACTAGATTATTTTCTGTTAACTTGGATTGATGTTTAACTTGTGCATGTTACTTTAGATGATCTTAAATATGTGTTTGATTATTTGTTGAACATGATTAATTGCTTTAGTGAGATATATGTTTTTCAGTACTTAAGACCTTTGTTAATGCTTATTGTCTGCATCCTATTACAATGTAATTTATTCATTTAATCTGAATTGTTTATTAAGATGTTTAAGTTTATAATTGGAATGAGATAGCTAGATGAGATTCTTCAACATGATTGCACTAGATAGAATTAGTGATTTACTTGTTAATTCTGTTTGTTCCATATCATGCCTATCTTGCTTAATTCTTATATGTAATATTTCTGAATGAATGTCATGTACTGCTATTTTAATGTTTGCTTATTGATTATGCCATGAATGCATCTCTTAGTACTTGCATTAATTATAGAAAAGCATGTTTAGGATTTCAATAGGGCAAAGACTGCTAGTCCTCCTTATGTAAGCTTGGAACCATTTTTCCCTTAGCCTAGAGACAAATTTGTCAAGGGCATTAAAATGGAGAAAATGGTCAGTCAAAGATAAGAATGAGCATGATAAGGTTGCAGCTGTTGTTATCTCTGTTTATAGTAAAATCTCTAATACATCTGGACCCAAACTGATAAGTTGGGTACCAAGAAATATTAATCCATTTGTGAGTGCAGGACATAACAGGTTAATTGATTCATATATATTCTTAGTAATTCATACTCAAGGCATATGATCAAAGAAAGAGCCTCGCAATCAAAATGTGATTGACAAAAGCTGTTCCGTCAATAATCTTTGGAGATAACAGCAAAGGTTTTCACTACGGGACAAGTTATACAAAAAAAGGGATGTCATCATGGATTCAACAATTGTTATCACCAATAACAACTAATCATTGGAGTCACCAATAACAATTGAAGCATCTTTCTTGCTGGAGAATCAAGGCACAAATCCTCTTATCAGACGGTTCTGCATCAAAGGACAAAATGTTAATTCAATGAAGGATTAATGTCTCATATGAAGCATGAAGGTTGAGAAGCTATATGTCAGTGGTCAGTGTCTACCTCCCCAGGCTTAAACCCCCTGGATGCATCTGCGGATAGTGGATCTGACATAGGCGCAGATCGGCAACTTGTTGACAATGAATCAGATTTACCTGATTATTCGTAAGGAAATGTTTTCACATACATTAGAAGGAAACTTTTATCTTTATGCTAAATTCTTTGGATCATTGTTTACCTTCCCAGAGTTCAAATCTGGAACCCTCAAAGGGAAACTAGCAACTTGTAGATTATGACTCAGATTCATCTGACGGGTCTAACGAGGATGGGGATTTCTAAACTCCTATTGCACCAATTGTGACCTACTTAAGGATGGCTAAGGTGATTTTCCTTCCAGGTATAGCTGGACTTTGGAGCTATGAGAGGAGTGATACACTTGTGAGAATGAGTGTAAACACGAGTGGATACAAGAGTGAAACACTTGTGAGGTACACGAAACAGAATCACACACTCACGGTGAGGAAGAAAGAGAAACACCATATCCCATTCCCTATCCCTAAACACTGGTTCTTGATACTTCGGGTCTCGAATCTATTTATGATTGGAACCTAACTTTTAGGGACCTAAATTTACATAGTGGATTAGATAGAAAACTTCGGGACCTAAGAAGTTTGGGACATAACAATTGATAACAATTGGTGATCTCACGGTTGGGAGGTATAAGGAGTTGGGAAGATTGGTTAAAAAAATAGAATTTTTGAAACCCACCTCAAGATCTATGTGAAAAATAGATATTTAATTCGTAGATCAGATTGTTTATCTTAAGAAGCTTTACCAATTGATTGACTAATGGAGATCCAAAGCTTTTCAATCATCACGCATCCTCCTCTCGCGATCTACGCTCGATCGGTATCCACACGAATGCTTGAACTCAAGGATTGGATGTGTACTAGCACAAACTCATTTCTTCTTGCTCTCTCCATCTTCTCTCTTGGTGGCTAGGGTTTTTTTAAAAGTCCTTTTACTTTTATTACACAAAATCAGCCACACAAGAGATATTATAGAGAGAGTATAACAAGAATTATAACTCTTAACTAATTAAGAGTTATTATTAATTCGAAATTCTTATTTGTATAATAATTAAGTCACACTTAAGTATTTAACAAATGAATTTCATAATTAATATTAGTAAATTCGAATATCAATATTTATCTAATTAATTAAGTCATACTTAATTAATATTATAAATAATTTGAATTACTTTAATATAATTTAAATCCAATTTAAACTAAATAATCCTTCAAGCATTCTTAGTATGTGACCCTATAGGCACTACGCCATAGATTGGATTCTGCAACCCCAAGAAACCGTTACTAAATGCCAAAAAAGCGTTGCTAAAGGCCAAAAAAAGGCTATTGCGACTCTTTTTCGGGGTTGCAATTTTAGGCGTTGCAATAGAGTTTTTTGCAACCCCGGGGACACCCTATTGCAACCCTTGGTTACCCGTTATAGAAACATGCTATTGCAACACCAATGGGGTTGCAATAGGACTTGGACTTGAAAAGTGTTACAACAGGGTTTGGGCTATTAGTACAATATTTATGGGCCCCACATGTGGGGCCACCCTTTTGCAACATTTTTAATGTTTTTTGCAACGTTTTTAGTGTTTTTTTGCAACATTTTACACTGATTATTAGCAACACTATAAAGACCTATTGCAACGCTTTTACAAAAAAAATGCAAGAAACTATTTATAAATTGGCATGCCCATAAATAAGACCATAGTCTTAAAACCAACACAATCAACCAATCCACCAACCATAACATCAGTTATCACAAATAAACACAACTACCTTCACCATCACCATACTACCTGTTAGGTCACACAAGACTGTAGAAGGGGGTTGAATACAGTGTAGAATACAATCAAATCGATTTAAAGCACAAGTAACAGAAAACAGATGTATTCGATATAATAAAATCGGTTACAATGGAACTGTTCTCTCTCAGTGATGAACAAATATCACGAGAGCTGCTAGGTTACAATTATATGATCTTCTCGATGATCGTAACTCTTTCAGAGTAAACCTATGTCTGTGTTTATATAGACACACAGTTACAAGATAACTTCTAATTGATATGTAATATAATTTTGTCTCCTAAAATATATCAACCAGATATCTTATATAATTCTTCTAGTCCTCTAACTCTTTTCAGTGCATATCTTCTTCTTGTATTAGTCTCGATCTTCTTTCCTTTAAATCAGCTTCCTTCCTTAACTGTTAGTCCTCCAGTACTTAAGTTCTAATATCCATCTTCTGATATTATCTTCTGATAATCTAAGTCCTGATATCCTTAAGTCCTGACTTCCAATAAGTCCTGATTTCAGTAAGAACTGATATTTCCTGTTAGTTAAGATCTGAAAACTAAACATGAAACATATTAGACATGACATCTCAAATATATCCAACAATCTCCCCCAACTTGTAAATTATGCAAGAATATACAAGTTAATAGATTTGATGATATCAAAAACATTTAAGTTCAAATGCAATAAGAGTTTAATAAGACTATTAATTATAACTTACAAAACATCCAGCTTTACCAACATCACTGAATCAACCTGAATCTATAATGATTCTTAACAAAATCATTTATCAGATTATCTTCAGCTTTCTTCAGAACTTCAGCTAACTATGCTTTGACCTGCATCAGTTCTTCTTCCTTACTATCACCAATTTGATAAATGGTTGTTCTGAGAGCTTGAATGGATGTTCTTTCAAGTCCATCACCAAGTCTGATACCTTAGGATGTGAAGAGTTTTCATTATAACATAAGTATCTTCCTTTCAGAATAACTTCCACCTTAGCAGAATTCTTCAGCATAGGAATTTCTCTTCCATCATCTTTAGTAATCATTGGACTGTAATGAGAAATCTTTGTACCAGAGATTCTGAATAGATCTCTTATAACCTTCAAAATGTATTCTGACCATCTTCTTGTAACATCAGATTTTACTTCCAGAAGATAGTAAATATGTTGAAGTTCTCTGATAGACTTCTTTAATACATCAGTATCAGCTAATCTATAAGTCCTTCCATCATTGAAAAATAAGATCAATTTCTCTTTTAGATTCTCCTTATCATGAGCATCTATCACAACTTGAGCAGATAACACCTTGTCAAGGTGCCTTTGTTTGATTTGTTCATATGGTTTGTCTGTCAATATGAAGGGATCTCTTAGAGTAACCTCTACTCCTGTTTGAATCTTCTCTTCATCAGAACCTAATCCAGCTATATCTTTAGGTTGCTTGGATTTCAACCCAAATGTAGCAAGTTGATTAATCATGAGATTGGATTTTGGTTCAACTGGAGTAGCTTTCTTCCATAACAGCTTCTTCTTATCAGCAATTGTCATTTTACCCAAATTAACTTGAGCATTGTCAGTAGTTGATGTCTTGATATCTTGATCAGAATTTGTTGTTTCTTCTGTACCTTCCTGTCCTTTATTCTGAATAACAACTTGAGCACTGTCAGAGGTTGTTTTAGAATCTTTAATTATCTTTCTTCTTTTCAGAATTTGAACAGTTTCATCTTCAAACAAGATTATCATCAGTTACTTGAACCATTTTACATACTGGTTTCATTAGATCTTGAGAAGTTTTCAAGTCCAGTGACTTGGTTGGTTCATAAATTTTTCCTTTCCCTTTGTCTTTGGGATCATTCTCAGTCTGTGATCTAGTCTTGAACTTTGAAGTTTCAGAATTTGACTTTTCCTTGTTCACAATGCCTTTTTCCTTAAGCCTTGGAGGTTTCTTGCATCAGAAGCTTTAGACTTAGGATTTTTCTTCTTAACAGCAAATCTAGCTTCTTCCTCCTTGGGAGTTTCTAAATCCATTCCTGGATTGTGTTTCAGAAATAATCTTCTTGCTATCTCCTCATCAAATGTCTGGATTTTAGGATCTTTGTAATAAATAGTAGTCTGCTTCCCCTTTAACTTCAGAGTTTGCAAAAACTTCTGAGAGTCTTCAGATCCTGACTTAATCAGAATATCAACACTTGACATCACACTTTGCTTATCACAACTTGACTTCAATCTTTGCGAATTCACAACATTAGAACTTGACTTGTTCTGAATAGAAGATTTTCCTTAACTTTTCTTTGACCTCTGCTCTTTTCAGAGTTTCCCTGGTCATCACCTTTATCATCCTTTTTCTTCAGTTCTTGAGTAGGTGAGCATTTGGACTTAACTACCTTCTCCCCCTTTTTGGCATCATCAGGAAGTAAGAGAGAAAGAAGAAGTTCAACTGAAGATTGGATTTCATCCAATTGAGCTTTCTGAGAAGCTTGATTAGCCAGAACCTCAGCAATTTAGGCATGTTGCTTCTCTTGAGTTTTCTCAATGGTTGCAACATTTTCAGAAATAGGTCTGACATACCTGTTCTTATCAAGCTTGATCTGTAGATTGAACTTATCATCTTGTTCCCTGAGTGTATCAACCTTTTCATGAGTATAAGTATGTAGACCTTGAAGATGTTTTGTAGACAAAGCTGTGATCTTGAGTTGTGTCTTGAAATCAGCATTTGTGAGCAACTCATCAGCTTTTACAATATGCTCTGTCAGAATTTTAGAACATGGAATAAAATCTGATTCATTCCACTTCTTGGTCCACTCAACACCTCTGTGAGTATCCTCCCAAGGAATAGGTGCTTCCTTTGCAACAAATTTCTTCACCAATTCTTCCTTGTCCAGAGTAGGTACTGGAGTCTCAACAGAAACACTGTCATCAGAACTTGAGGAAGACTCATTCTGTTCTGATAGCTCAACAGTGTGTGAAACAACTGGAGATTCAGGAATAACATCATCCAAATTCTGATCAGCAGAATTTATCTCCAGAGCTGGTGTCTTGATGTAGATGGAGCTTCCAGATAAAGAACTTCAGGTATATTCAAATTATGAATATCTATTTCAGAATTATCAGTTTGTTCTTTAGCATCATCTTTAGCTTTAATAGGAGAGATGGGAGGGGTAACAACTATGTCATTAGCAGTGTCTTTGGCTTGAGCTGGAAGGGCTTCAATGATAATTGATTCTTGTGAGATCAGAGATTCCTGCTCCCCTTCCTCAGCTTCTTCAGTATCTTTTGATATAGCCTAAGCCAAATACCTCATAGCCTTCATTTTCTTCAATTTCATTGCCAATGAAGGAGTTGCTTCAGTAGCATCAGAATTACAGATTTCCTTTTCAAAGTATCAGAACTTTGAGCTGCTTTCTCTTTCTGAGAAGTAACATTCTCAGCTTCAATTATCACGGATTCAGATGCATGAACTCGTGCTTCAAATATTTCCTCTTTACTCTCAGACTCATCTCTGAGAATCATCTTCCTTCTCTTTTATGGAGGTAGAGGAACATACTTTGTCCTCTTAGAAGTTTTGGAAGATGAAGGTCTGGTTGTTTGTGCTGATGGTTGAGAAGTCTGAGGTGTTTATGTAGAGGTGGTAGGTGCTGATGGTTGAGGTTCTGATGGTTGGACATCAGGATATAATGCAGTGTATTTACTGGATCATATATTATTAAGGCTTGTTTGACAGATAAAGGAACTCGGAGGGGTCTTAACACAGCCTTATTATCAGTAGATAATATGTCATTAAAAGCTCTTTTAGCTAGTCTGAATGATGGAATTAATTCACTAGCTGATTGAGGCTTATCATCACAACAAAAACTATAAATAAGCTGACAGAATCTAGCAAAATAAACAATATTTTTGTCTTCTGTCATCCTATCCCCAATGAAACCTAAGACAGCACTTGCATAATCAAAATCAGTTTGATTAATGAGAGCATACCCGATTTGTTGACTGAATATGGGGATTGCATCGAAGTTAGAACATTTGTTTGCAAAAGCCTTGGTAATGCAGTCAAAGAAGAAACTCAATTCCCTCCTTATGTAAGGTCTCTTCAATTGACCAAGCTTTTCCAATGTCTTTTCATACCCCAGACTTGCCATCATATTTTGAAGAACTGGTTCCTCAACAGTAGAGTAAATGCAGTTCTCAGGCAGCTGCAGTGCTTGTCGAACCGTGGTCAATGTCACGACATGCTCATCCTCCCCTGATGAAAAGATAATACTAGGGGAACCTTGAGCACCACCATCATCATATACTCCACTTCTCCAGAACTCCAACACTTGAGTTCCAAAGACTGCATCAGGTTGGGTCAGAGCGTACCCAATATCAGAATTAGCGAGAAAATCCTGAATGAAGTGAAGTTCCGATGGAGCTTCAGCTTTGCTAAGAATGGCGGAGTAGTTGTTAGGAACAAACTTAGCTCTATTGAAAATTACGTCTTTTGGTGCCATCTCTGTAAGAAATTAAGTGAGAAAGAGAGTGTTTGCAATGTGTTTGTTAAAAGTCCTGACAGAAAACGCTTCAGAGAATATTAGAGCGAGAGAAAAAGTAAAAGAGATTAAGAATAGAAAAGTAAGTAAAAGGTTAGAAAATCTTTTAACTCCCATATATATATTTCTCCACTCAACAGTTATATTTTTTTGAAACATGGGATACACTTTACACCTGGCACCGTCTGAACAGTCAATAAACGGTTAGAGCAGGAGTTAATCGGCACGTAAAATAAGCAATAATTACCGTGCACATGCAGTTTTTTAGGACATACACGTTAACCACTAACCCATAATGATTATGACTGTTTTTATCTCACCCAATTTATTCTGATTTAAATATGACTGTTTCAGATTTTACCACAAATAAGTTAAGTAAAGAAAAATGCCACGTAAGCATCAAAGATTCCATCAGGATTTAATATCAGAACTTAACTTATATCAGATTTTAACAGTCATCAGAACATGGCTTCTGTACTCAAAAAGTGAATATCTTTTTCTGTGATTCTTCATACAAATACTGATTTGTTTTCTTCAGAGTTTAATCATCAGAACTTCCATCAGAACTTGTCCTCAGAATTTATGCAAATGACACTTAACTGTTTGTCAAAAATAACTTAATCACCACAGTAATTTGCATCATTGATATGGAGTGAAAGTGTGTGCATTCATCAAAATAACAGATAAAGATTAAAGTCTGATCAACTTCAGTATATCTTAGAAATAAGGCATAACTAAAAAAAATGCTTAAAATCTGTCATCAATCATGATGTCTACTATAGAACAAATTTATGCATGAGTCCACCTCAACTGTTTGTGCTCATTTTATGCATCTTTTGACATTCCTTTTTACAGTGGCTTCTCAGTGTAAGTGAGTCACGACTGCTTATCAGAATTTATGTTATTATCAGAGTATTTCTCCAGTAATCATAGAGTGTGAAAAGTCACCAAGAATTTTTTTTGCTTTTCTAATGCATATTACTTAATATCAGCAACGCACTTGGGTCTTCCCTTCCATATTTTTACTCTAGATCTCACAGGAGTACCTGACTTTTATTCTTTTCTTTTCTTTTCTTTTCTTTTGATAAGTGAGGCTTATCAGCACTTAGTTCATTCTTAAGATTTACTGACATCAGAATTTGACAGATAAGAAACAAGAATATAGTTTGTGACTTAGAAATAAGATATACAAAGTAAACTTGACTAAGCTCAATATCAGAATCTGCATGTGTTAATGAGTTTCCACATAAACAACTGATTAAAATATGGGATTTCTAGTATGTTAAAGACTACTAGGTTAGCATCTAGCACAGTTATCCTCATTGGATTGAATAGCCACAGAACATTCAAAACACTTACCAGAGTATATAAATCCATATCAGATAACAATCAGCATTTAATGAATTTTCAAATTAAGCACATATTACATATAGATAATACAATCTGTAAATACTGATCATAAAGTCTGATGCATGAGAACAAAAACTAAGCAGATTTAAAGAAAGAACCTGAAACCATTCCAAGTTCATTTACCAATCTTATAAAAGCAGCTTCACACAGTGGTTTTGTGAAGATATCTTCTAGCTGTTGATCTGTTGGAACAAAATGCAATTCCACTGTACCTTCATCCACATGTTCCCTTATGAAATGGTACCTAATGCTGATGTGCTTTGTCATTGAGTGTTGAACTGGATTACCTGTCATAGCAATAGCACTTTGATAATCACGGTAAATAGGGATTTTAGAAAATTCTAACCCATAATCTAGTAACTGATTCTTCATCTAAAGAATCTGTGCATAACAGCTTCTTGCAGCAATATATTCTGCTTCTGCAGTTGATGTGGAGATTGACTTTTGTTTCTTGCTAAACCAAGAAACCAATCTGCCTCCAATCTGATTCCTACCTCGGTCTGGACATTCCTGTAGCTTCAGCCTATGATAATAAATATTCATGTACATCAAAATGCAGGACATGAATTAGACAAGCAACTAAATATATTGGCAACAAATTTTACATAAAAACAGTCATATTCACATTCATTAATTATAGCTATACATAAGTACTTGATCAGTTTAAGTATATTGGCAAAGTAATTTTTAACTTGATACATGTCAGTGTGCATTTACATATACTAGCTCTAATTTAGGCACAAAGCTCTACAAAGGAAGATTATGGTAAGTCCCTCGATCCCAGGGGTATAAAACATTCTAATAATACCATCAAGATGAGTGACATGTATAAATCTCTTTGAGCCTTATTAAAATATATCTTATATTAAAATAATTTGTGTCCATGTCTACAAGCTTTCAATTAGAGCTTTTTCTGCACTCTCATGGTCAAAAGAAAAGTTAATTGTTCAAGTTCTTGATAGTTCAACCAATAAAACATTAATGGTACTTAATTTAGCTCAATAAAACTAAATCTAGAAATAAACTAATTAGAATTAAGTTTGATAATTTGTAATGTACATTGCAGAAAAATGTAAAGGCAGGGTGCACCACAAAATTAGAACTTCAAGATCTAACGAGTAAATAGTAAATTAGCATAGAACTTCAAGAACCACAAAATTATATTGGTATATTTCTAACCATTCCCCCTACCCCATGAAACTAAATAAATAATACCAATAGAAACTAAATATCACAAACAAACCTTCAATTCAAAAAAAACTGAGAAACTAAATAGCATAAAATCTAATGTAAATACCAAGATTCAATTACTCAAGTACATTCCACTTCTATTGTTCTACTAATCAGTACATATCACATGTTTATAAGTATTTACAAACAAGGACTAAAAAACCAGCAGTATACTAACACCTACACAGAGAACTAACAATAACTTGCACGATTAAAATAATGATTATCCAAAAAAATATTGGTAGAAATACTAATCCAGCAAGAACCATAAATATATAAAATTGTACCTGGCCAATGTCTTGTCCAGTCTATTTACTTTTCCATCTTGCTTAAAAGGTTTAGTCTTTAATAAAAACTCGGCATTATAAACAGCACCAGGAGCTTGCTTCAAAGTCACAATATACACAGCACTAACATTATCTTGACAACAAATAGAAAGATGACAAGAGAACTAGAAATGAACAACACGATGTAGTTTAATATTCTTGTTGAAGTAGTTTGACATGTACCCAATGATAAATTTATAGGCAGCTGAACGGATTTTATCACCATAGGCAAAAATTAGTGTACTCAAAGTCCAAACTGTTGCATGTCTCAATGCTTGATTAGCCTATGATTGAAAAATAAACCAGATCAACCACTTTACATTATATGGAGATAACAAAGAAAGAGGTAACAAAAAAACAACTTATACCTGCTTATACCTTCCTCAAGAATGCGGTTAGCTCAATAATGACTTGCTCAAGGACACATGATAGGTCCAGGTGCATAATTCAATAGGTTACTAATTACTGCAGAAGCCACTATCATTCTCAGAATTTAAGGATATGAAGTGCTCAACTTGGTAATAATTCAATAGGTTAATAAATAATATATAAGGAATATAACATCTCTTTCTCCAATGTTTGGCCAGAAAGAGAGAAATTAATAGCACAAGAGACGCGTATGCTTTAGATGAACAGAGTACTGAACAATTAAAAAGCACAAGAGCAAAGTTCCTAGGAGTTTGCTCTAATAAATAGGGCTTTATCGTAACTCCAGGATCAGTCCAACAATGTGTTACACATCAAATGTATTTACATGCTTATTATCATACCGCTGGTAGAGAGTTATTTTCCTGACAAATTAGTCATTAAGGCATCAGGAATTCAATCACAGATCAAATAACATCTAATGCAACTATCCAAGAGCACCAAGGTCCACAAACTCAACTAATTATCAAGGATAACAATTAACACAAGACTTCAGAGAATAATCATTAACCAAAATAAGATATAACACCAAAATATAACTCAGAATAGTTTAAGTAGTCTTAACACTATCAAAATTCATAACCAAACAACTTGACAATGTAAATTATAGTAAGTCAGAGAGAGTGTACCTTTTCCACAATGATTATTCACATGGATGCAAATCAAATTAACTAACATTATAAGCATAATTCCTCCATATTACATCCAAATATTAAGCATTTACAGCCACAAACACAAAAATTGTTAGTAATAGAATAGTATAATCATCAATAACTACCATGCTGCTTGAAATGAGTTTGTAATTTCTCAAATGTCACCACTTAAAACTATATTAAACTCACTTCAAGCAGTATGGAGCCATTGATAGCAATAAAATTACGTAAATAGGGTCAGGGAATCAATATAAGCACAAACGCCACCAACTTGCGTGTAGAGAATCCATAATTATAACCAATTCATAACTTAATTATCATACACAATTCTCTACAAGCAATTTGGGGTAAATGTCACATATAAGATCATCAAGATGGTGCAAA
This sequence comes from Apium graveolens, assembly GCF_009905375.1. Lineage (NCBI taxonomy): Eukaryota > Viridiplantae > Streptophyta > Magnoliopsida > Apiales > Apiaceae > Apium > Apium graveolens. The sequence continues at coordinate 128,740,148 of NC_133648.1, forward strand.
GAACATGAATATCAATGTGAATCTATGCGTGTTTACTTGGAAAGTAATTGAAACAAAAATACTAAAATTTATCACTATAAAAACATTCAAGAAATCAATTTGAATCAGACTTCAGGATCTAGGGTTTCAAGGAATAAGCTCAAATCAAAGGGCTTTTAACATATAATACATATAACATCGTCTATAATACAAAATAAATGCCAATTGATCCAAAAATCATTGATTAATTTAGAATCGAAGCGATTAAAGAACTAGGGTTCATGAATTTTTGTTGTGTATATGTTGTGTACTTGATGATTTCATGAACAAAACACCTTGGTAGATTTTACTTAGTAAAATTATGTAGCACTCGACGGATAAGATTTATAGTCCTGACGGATGACTCAATATAGTCTCGACGGATGATGACTTATTATCCATCGAGTGAGTAGCTTATGTAACAATAAGTTTGTAGCACATTTCTGCATACACATTGTTTAGAATCTGTAGTAGTACTTAAGTCATGTTGACTTTAGTTAGATATGCAGAATAGGTTGATTAATTATACATAGATGATGTCTTGTAATTCTGCATAAGTGAAATGAAGTCAAGTGCCTGATTGCTACCCGACGGATAAACAACAATGAATTCGACGGATGATCAACAACCCGACGGATGATCAATAACTCGACGGATGATCATGAACCCGACGGATAAAAAATTCAAATATTTGTTGACAGTGACAACACAGTCACATGCGTCGAGTGGATGCAAATGGAATGTGGTAGCCTATTCAACTGGGTTTTCGAGAATAAAGAAGCATTGCCATTTCCATGCTATTATGAAGATATTCAAATATGCTGGAATAGAGTAATGAAGTAGCATTGTAATAGACTAGATAGTTTTAATTTTATCATCTTGTCTCATTACTTTGTAATCTTGGTGATATATAAACCAAGAAGTAGCAACTAAGGAATAATCTGAGAAAAAGAGCAGAGAAACATTTGTAAGCAGAATTTTTAGCATTTCTCTGCATTCTTAGTTATTCAACATTTGTAAGCAGCTGTGAGCTTTTTGCACACAGGGTTCTCTCGATATATTATATATCTCTGGTGGAATCATTCAAATCCACTAGAAAGTTTTTAAAGACTCTTATTTTCAAATACTTGTGTTTTGATTCATTTAAGTAACTATTCTGCACTGTGCTAATCAATTCACACTTATATATATATATATATTCGAGTTAGAACATTTTTAATCAAGAAAAAGTTTCAAGAATTCCATTCAACCCCCTTTCTGTAATTCTTGTCATATTGTTAAGGGACTAACAATTTTTCAATCTGGGAAAAGATGATTTGAGGATTGAAATAGATAAAATCGTGGCCAAAGAACATAAATATGGCTACATTTTTTATAGAGGTTGAATGGTTTGGCTGGAAATGGCAAAAATAGAGAGGGCGAGACAGAGAAAGAGAGAGAGAATGTAAGAGACGGAGACAGAGAGGGAAGGAGAGAGACAAAGAAAGAGAAATAAACCCCTTAATTCAACTTTTTCTCTTTTGTTAAATTTCAAACCCCCGCTTCTTAATTTTCAACTCTGCCCCCATCTCAAATCTCGGCCCAAGTTTTATTCAAAATAAACATCCGGCCCAACTTTTTTTTGTTCAAATTTAAATTATTAAATTCTTTTTTCTTTTAATAAATATTTTTTTAACACTTAATTATAAAAAAACTAAATAAATTCAACAATATATATTGTAAATCACTCCACTAGTGACTTGTTAAGTTATAGAACTTTTAATTGATCAATATATTATAAATTACTCCACTAATATTATTAACTTTAATAAATAAATAAAATATATTTTTCAATTATTAACTCATTTCTATGTAAATAATTATTAACTAGTCAAATTAAAAAAAAATCATCTTTAATTTTTATATATATGTCATTTTGGTAACACATTTTGACTATACCGCAACATCAAAAAATAGGGGTTGCGATAGACATGGGTTACAAGGCTATTATTACACTTTTGTTTGCAACCCCAGCGTGAACGGTTGCAGAATCCAATCTATGGCGTAGTGAGATTATTATTACATTGGAAACGAATTTTAAATCTAATTTAAAATCGTAAACAATGAGCGGCATCTAGTAATACATCATTGCTACCCAAATAATAATAATTGAATCGGTGATCGATTAAACCTTTCGTGAATAATGTATAATATAATATAATCCCTTTAACCACATATTATAGATTAAAATAGAGGCATGTAATGTGTGATGGCCTCAACCCCGGGGTCAGGAGTTGACGTCACCAACAACAATAATAACAATCATAAATCAGCCAACTCATTCATAATACATAACTACGACCCCTTTACCAAGACCTTTTCCAGGTTTAAGTATGATTTAGGCTGCAACTAATACAAACCAACTTACAACAATCTTTCTGACGCAGCTAACTTAACACAGCAACTCAACAGACCATCATTGGTCCAGCACAACTACCTCAGAGGAGCCTGACACGAGAGAAGCTGGAACTCTGCCCTGACTACTGCACGAGAATCTCCTAGGCATCTGCAATACATATAAAATATTCCACAAGGGTGAGCAATCAATTGCTCAGCAGTACCACTATATGAATAACAGTAAAACAGTTTAAAGTAAAACAGCGATAGGAACAGAGATTAAAACTTGCTTGCAAAATATGCAAAACAATTCATAAACTGGATACCAAAACTAGCATGCTCTGTAAAACAATAACGTCAGTAGTGTGCTGTGTATAAATACCAGAGTCCAATTTTAGCATGCTAATCATTTTATAAAACCGCTGTATCAACTACTTATGCTTTTATGTAAATCACAAATCTCAATAAGATACATAGCAGATATGTGAAGACAGCTGATCAGGCTATCAACACCAGACGGCTCTAACTGCCATCCTATTTACCTGTTCCGAAACTCAGAGACTAGCTAGGTCTCTGATCTGCTGGACTAATCGGTTTTATAGTGCGCGCAACCGAATTAGCCTCTTACGCCACCTCAATAGGCCTACTATGGCCCCAATGTATCCCATATCTGACCGTTTTATCCAGTTTTCAAAACACTTGTACCTATCTTATTTTCAAAATCATTTATTTAACCAGTACACATATAAAATCCAGTTCGCAAATCATTTCATTCGAGATAGGTACCTTTCGAAGTTACTTCTCCCCAAAACAATTTGAAAACAGTGATTTATAATTACAGGGGATATGTAACTTAAAATGTTTCTGTTCCATTACAAGAATAAAACATTTAGCTATTCATACGTACTGAACCATAAAAGAATGATCAGGGGTACTTGCCTTGCAGAGCTTTATAACTATCACTGACTGATTTTGATAGACTTGAACGTTCGGGCTCTTATGGAAAAATGACTGTCTCATTAGAAGACATCCCTGCTTCGCAGCAATCTATCTCAAGATAGTATCCAGGACTCTCAGGGTTCTTCACTTGGGAACCTCTAGGCACTTGCCGACTGATCACTAGATTATCTTAGTTCGATATCATTTCTTGAGTCCCTTGACTAAGACCTACAGAGCCGAAATACCTTACGTTAGACGTCTAGGTATGCTTGACAATCCTCGCTAAACTATTTACCCAATGATAACGATTCCCGACGCGTACTTATTCACATTATAATAACACACACAAGAATCAGGGTTCACGTTCTTAGAAATCGGGTTGATGTTTGTTTCCAGAAAATACTTATACTAATTATTTTACAAAATTAGAGTTATTGATTTTGGCAAAATAATTTACCACTACATACAATCAAGTTTCGCACGAAATATATGTATATACTTATTTATACTCGCTCGACGTTTCGATAATTACAGGGTATGTCTCGAATTTTTGAATTTAATTTCCAAAAATTCGGGCAGCACCTCCTCTGTCTATCGGCCTACCCGTCGACCAACTCGACGTCAAATCAATAACAACAATCACCACAATCTAACCCAATCAATAACAACCGCCATTCAACTTCACAAATTCCAACCACAATTCAACCCAACTAATTAATATTATCCGATTATTTACATCTCGAAAATAATTTACGAACTACATTAATATTTTAAAATTTTTAGGACTCAGATAAACATCATCACTGTCCACCGTCTGCTCGTAACGAGTCATCGCGGTACGGCGGTAAAATTTCGCGGGTACCCGATAAATTCTCGGGTTTCCAACACAAAATTTCACCGATTTATCCTTAAGAATTATTCCGCACGAACAATTAATATCATAAATATTAATCAAAAATCCAGCAGAAAATAGAAAATGAAATTAAAGACTGCAATAATCGAGCCCAACTGCAAAAACTAGGCCCAACAGTAGAGGCCCAAATCAACTAGGCCCAACTGTGAAGCCCAACCCAAGCCAACAGAGAACACAACCAACCCGCCGCACACACTGCACAGCCGCACACACTGCACAGCCGCACACACACGCACACATGCACACACAACTTCACACACAGGTACACATATACATAATTATATGTATATACACAACTGAATAACACAAATCGAACCAGCCAAGCAAGAAAGAATCGAGCGGCAGCTCACCGGAATCGGGCCGGAAAAACAAGAACGACAACAACCAGGTGCCACAACAAGGAAAATAAGAGAGCAAAAAGAGAGAACTGAGACAATCGAGAGAGAAGAGAGAGAATCGAGAGAAGAAAGAAACAGCCGAAGCCGAGAGACAAAGAATAGATGATGTTTATCTCCTCCCCCTTAACTGATTATTCACTCCTGAAATAACCAACGCACGGCACATGTCCAACTTTGTTGGATACGTGTCATTTTATTTTTGTTTTAACTGACCGCAGGCCTGAAACATCGTTTAATCTATTTTTAAGGGTACAATTCGTAAATAAATTTTAATCAGAATATTGCCAAAATAGGCTTAGGATGATACGAATATCCCTAAGTTATTTAAATCCTAAATTTCAAAATTTTAAAACAATTTTTAAAGTACGCTTATATCCGCTTTTTAACGAATAACGAAATAATGCGCGGGTGAAACGATTCCCGAAAATTCCAAAATGATTTTAAAATTCTCAGAATAACACGAGCTTAATAAAATATAAGTTTCGTAAAAGAATTCCTGAATTAAATATGGATTTCACCAATAAACACACTCAGAAAATTATTTAAAAATAAGTAATCAATGAAATATTGATTTCTCAATTTCATAAAATCCTAAAAATAATTATTGAAATTATAAAGTCATAAAAACAATTTTTAGAGACACTCCAAGTATTTATGAAAATAAAACTGCAGTAATACCATCTTTAACAACGATACAAAATCATATCATTCCTTAATAACCACACAATTCAATTCCATACACTAATAATCACATACACATAGTGACAGAGTAATAATCCACTGACTGAACCCACACAAATATTTTATTTAATTATTTATTCCATAATTACACGTTTAAATAAAAATATACGGGTCGTTATATATTTCCCCCCTTAAAAAGATTATGTCCTCAGAATCTGACTTAACCAACTAAGTGAGGATATTTGTCAAGCAATTCTGACTCTAACTTCCAGGTATACTCTTCGATTCAAGAATTTATTCAAGGCATACTCACCATAGACATAAATTCATTACTAAGGACTTACTTTTAACGATCTAGGATTTGGATCGATTATTCCGCGTAGAATAAATTTGGATGAGAGCCCATTGGCTCCTAATCAATGGCTTAAATAAAATCAGAAACATATCACATTAACATTGACACTTATAACATATTATATATATATATACTCTCAACATATTCTATATTTTCTAAATCATCTTTTCACTTTGGCCCTTCGTTTACGGATGATAGGTGGTACTCTCTTTTAACTCAATTTCCAAACATTTGAACACTGTTTACTCATTCCATCAATTAAGGCTGAAAGGTAATCTCATATCTTCACTTCTTCTTACCTTCAGGTATTCAAACTTTGCCTTCCACTCTTTCCAATTCTTCTATTAATTCCTCAGGAATCTTAACTATATTCATTTCTTCTCTCCTATTCAAGACATCGGTTCTTAAATGGACCTTGCTTAGTTTGTGATTACTCAAACAACCGTGCTCCTGACCAGAACTTCATACTCTTAAGGTTTAATATACAATTGCTATTGTTCAACCCCTTTGCGGTATTTCTTTTGGTTTTCAACTTGGCCTTCTTTAGCCCTTAGATGGCGAGGATGTTATCAATAAATAGGATTATACCGTGCAAGTACTCCTGATGCACCATACTCCTTAATTTCTTATAGACAACTGATACACTCGTTACTCCGCCTATTATCACCAACACTTACAGCACTCATAACTCATTCTAATTGCAATCCTTGGTATGTCCTCAGGCTTACCTTTAGCTGACAGTAGTCTGATCTTATGTCTTCCATCAAGAACCAACACGTTCCTTTCATAAATAATCAATTCTATGCAGGGTTACTTATTCCTATTTGTCAACTTTTCCAACTTCTGATAATTATCACGTAAAGTCATCAATCCATTCTTCTTTCCTATAGATTACATCAGTGCATTACACGGAATGCACCTTGCCTCATTATTCCTTCATCCCACAATCCTGAAATTTTCTTCTTAATATCCCTTATATGCGCTAGTTACGTCTTACCTTCTTGCTTATGTTCTTAAATACTTATTCTAATGTTAGCTTCCGTAGATATTATCGTTTGCTTCTTCTGGTAATCGATTATTTCCCTGGTTTCTTATCAGGGTCCTGAGCAGCTAAACCTTTAATCACATTACAAGTCTTAGCCTTGGTTGTCCTGGACATCAAACCTTTTGATGCACTACCCTCCAATGCTATCTCAGAAAGTACTTCTACAATTCTTGGCAACATGCCCTACCTTCCCACATTTGTAACAGACGACTCTTGGATTTCCCACCTTACATTCTGACGCATAATGTCTTTTCTGACTACACCTAAAACATTCAGTATTTCTCTTACACCTTCCATCATGCCTCTTACCGCATTGCTTACACTCCAATATAGGCGACTTAACCGAATTGGCATGATTAGAGCTGGCTGAGGTGTTACTAATTCTATTTAAAGAAATACTTTTCTCTCTAAATTCTTTATTCTTACTTCTTCCGACCTTTTTATGAGACTTCTGACTGGATCCTTCTTAACCTGACGCTTCTTCCAGATCATCAATCTTTCATTTCTTTTTTTTTCTTCTTTTTTTTTCTCTAGCAGCTAACTTCTGAGCAAATTCAATTACTAAGGCGGCCTGAACTACGGAAGGATACGTCTTGAGTTGCAATGCTACCACTCCACTACGAATTTCAGGCTTCAATCCTTGTTGAAACCTCCTTGCTATCTGAGCTTCAAAGCACACATAGTCTGGTACAAATCTAGCCAACTCTATGAACTTCGCCTCATACTCAGCTACACTTCTGTCACCTTGCTTCAGTTATAGGAACTCAATCTCCATTTGATTCTTTACGCAGTTAGGAAAATACTTTTCAAAAATATAACTCAGTAACCTAGCCCATGGAATAGGGCCTTCTCCTTCTAATGCCCTGGTTGACTCCCGCCAGTAATTTGCTTCATTTTTTTCAAGAAATAGCTCGCATAATCAGTCTTATGATTCTCACTTACTTGAACAAGATTGAAAGCTTTCTCCATCTCTTTTAACCATGCTCCAGCAGCTACTGGATTAGGTTCACCTTTAAACTCAAAGGGTTAACATTCTAAAAAGATTTAAAACTAACACTTCGGTTCACTCCGTTTTGTTGCTGCAACAGTAGTTGTTGTTGCTGAACTTGTTGGATTAACTGCAACTGTTGTTGTTGCTGCTGATGCAACAAGTCTAGGATTTCATTTATAATTGGACCCCCTACAAAACTACTACTATTTTCTTTAGACTGGGTAACTTTCTTGGGTGGCATTTTCTTGGAATATATAAATGAATTCTTTCAAAATATAGCAAAATGTTTAACAAAAGATATCACCGTTTGAACGGTGCACTTGTATCAGGAAAATGCTGCCCAATAAAATACCTATGTCTTTAATATCGGGGCCCATTTACCAAAGAAATCTATATTAATAGCACCAGCAATCACAGTAACAATGACAGTAGCAAAATCACAACAGTTCAGGGAACTAAAATACAAAGAAACCAAATACCATAGCATAGCTCCTCGATACAACAACAACTGACCAACTTTCCGCTACTATTTAATTATCACGCTAACACCAATCAGATATACTACGAGACTTATCTGGCTATATCAACCACGCATTACCTAGAACAAGTTGCTAAATCAGGTCAATTTAAGGAACGCTAAACTCTTCCAGGCACCCTAGTCCAAAATTCAGTCAACCTTTTCTCCAGGGATGATTTCTTATCACCCTCAAATGATCCATCAATCAGTGAATTACCTTTCCCGAGGCTATAAATCCATCATTAGACCCTAAGCTCTCCCGGTTACCATTACTCTCCAATAATACCCTGGTATAAAGCTTTCCTTCTTCCTGATAGTTACTCTGACTTGCTTTCAATAACGAGGACCATCCAATCATAGAAATTCATTATCATAGAATATCAAAGGAAATTTCAACTCAAAGGAATCAAATAAAAAGATATTGTGAAGAAGATGTAGATATGACTGAGAGCAACCATACAAGTACATAAGATGGCCAGTCTTAGTACCGCACAGTTCACAACACATAACTCGGTGGCGTCCCACCAGACCCTTTTGTTACATAGACAAATAGTCAATTCATATGCATTGTTTGCCCCAATCAACCGAAAAGTCACCGAGGAAAGAAACAAAGTTTAAATAAAAAATTCACAAATAGAAAAGAAAAAATTTCATTTGTAATGAGATCAACAGAACCCTAAGTAGCTTACTTCGGGTTCACAACTTTCACATGAAAAATAAGCAACTTATGGAATAAGAAATAATTACTCTGGAAACAAATACATTTCAAGAAAGAAATAGAAGGGTTCAAAGATACCAACTCCCGTTCTGATCCACATGCGTTATAACACTTGGCTATTATAGTGGCTACTAACTATTATCATGCTATCTGAACTCACCAAGCTCACACAATCGGCCAATAACATTCCTTGACATAGAAAAGGCGATATTTAGAAATAACGTTGGCGTCTTCTCAGCTGGCACAATAAGAGCCCGCTCAATGCTGAAGCCTCGCAATCAGACTCGTTTTCTCGAGGGAAAACTAGAAATCTCTATCGGACATTACTAATAATACATATACGAAGGAAACATACTCTAAGTTAGGGCAGTTCCAGTCAATCCTCAACAAATGTCAGGGTTGCACCTTAGAAACCCTTGACTGAACTCTTACACTCGCTCCTCTGATTGAGTTATTGACTCACATCTATCTACGAACCTTTCTTCACTCTTTTGACTCTACCCATAACCTAAATCAGGGACTCAAACCTGTAGCTCTGATACCAACTGTGACGGCCTCAACCCCGGGGTCAGGAGTTGACGTCACCAACAATAATAATAACAATCATAAATCAGCCAACTCATTCATAATACATAACTAAAACCCCTTTACCAAGACCTTTTCCAGGTTTAAGTATGATTTAGGATGTAACTAATACAAAACAACTTATAACAATCTTTCTGACGCAGCTAACTTAACACCGCAACTCAACGGACCATCATTGGTCCAGCACAACTACCTCAGAGGAGCCTGACATGAGAGAAGCTGGAACTCTGCCCTGACTACTGCACGAGAATCTCCTAGGCATCTGCAATACATATAAAATATTCCACAAGGGTGAGCAATCAATTGCTCAGCAGTACCACTATATGAATAACAGTAAAACAGTGATAGGAACAGAGATTAAAACTTGCTTGCAAAATATGCAAAACAATTCATAAACTGGATACCAAAACTAGCATGCTCTGTAAAACAATAACGTCAGTAGTGTGCTGTGTATAAATACCAGAGTCCAATTTTAGCATGCTAATCATTTTATAAAACCGCTGTATCAACTACTTATGCTCTTATGTAAATCACAAATCCCAATCAGATACATAGAGGATATGTGAAGATAGCTGATCAGGCTATCAACACCAGACGGCTCTAACTGCCATCCCATTTACCTGTTCCAGAACTCAGAGACTAGCTAGGTCTCTGACCTGCTGGCCTAATCGGTTTTATAGTGCGCGCAACCGAATTAGCCTCTTACGCCACCTCAATAGGCCTACTCTGGCCCCAATGTATCCCATATCTGACAGTTTTATCCAGTTTTTAAAACACTTGTACCTATCTCATTTTCAAAATCATTTATTTAACCAGCACACATATAAAATCCAGTTCGTAAATCATTTCATTCGAGATAGGTACCTTTCGAAGTTACTTCTCCCCAAAACAATTTGAAAACAGTGATTTATAATTACAGGGGATATGTAACTTAAAACGTTTCTGTTCCATTACAAGAATAAAACATTTAGCTATTCATACGTACTGAACCATAAAAGAATGGTCAGGGGTACTTGCCTTGCAGAGATTTACAACTATCACTGACTGATTTTGATAGACTTGAACGTTCGGGCTCTTATGGAAAAATGACTGTCTCATTAGAAGACATCCCTGCTTCGCAGCAATCTATCTCAAGATAGTATCCAGGACTCTCAGGGTTCTTCGCTTGGGAACCTCGAGGCACTTGCCGACTGATCACTAGATTATCTTAGTTCGATATCATTTCTTGAGTCCCTTGACTAAGACCTACAGAGCCGAAATACCCTACGTTAGACGTCTAGGTATGCTTGATAATCCTCGCTAAACTATTTACCCAACGATAACGATTCCCGACGCGTACTTATTCACATTATAATAACACACACAACAATCAGGGTTCACGTTCTTAGAAATCGGGTTGATGTTTGTTTCCAGAAAATACCTATACTAATTATTTTACAAAATTAGAGTTATTGATTTTGGCAAAATAATTTACCACTACATACAATCAAGTTTCGTACGAAATATATGTATATACTTATTTATACTCGCTCGACGTTCCGATAATTACAGGGTATATCCCGAATTTTCGAATTTAATTTCCAAAAATTCGGGCAACACCTCCTCTGTTTATCGGCCTACCCGTCGACCAACTCGACGTCAAATCAATAACAACAATCACCACAATCTAACCCAATCAATAACAACCGCCATTCAACTTCACAAATCCCAACCACAATTCAACCCAACTAATTATTATTATTCGATTATTTACATCTCGAAAATAATTTACGAACTACATTAATATTTTAAAAATTTTAGGACTCAGATAAACATCATCACTGTCCACCGTCCGCTCGTAACGAGTCATCGCGGTACGGCGGCAAAATTTCACGGGTACCCGATAAATTCTCGGGTTTCCAACACAAAATTTCACCGATTTATCCTTAAGAATTATTCCGCACGAATAATTAATATCATAAATATTAATCAAAAATCCAGCAGAAAATAGGAAATGAAATTAAAGGCTGCAATAATCGAGCCCAACTGCAAAAACTAGGCCCAACAGTAGAGGCCCAAATCAACCAGGCCCAACTGTGAAGCCCAACCCAAACCAACAGAGAACACAACCAACCCGCACGACACACTGCACAACCGTACACACTGCACAGCCGCAAACACACGCACACATGCACACACAACTTCACACACAGGTACACACATACATAATTATATGTATGTACACAACTGAATAACACAAATCGAACTAGCCAAGCAAGAAAAAATTGAGCGGCGGCTCACTGGAATCGGTCCGGAAAAATAAGAACGGCAACAACCAGGTGCCACAACAAGGAAAACAAGAGAGCAAAGAGAGAGAACTGAGACAATCGAGAGAGAACAGAGAGAATCGAGAGAACAAAGAAACAGCCGAAGCCGAGAGACAAAGAAGAGATGATGTTTATCTCCTCCCCCTTAACTGATTATTCACTCCTGAAATAACCAACGCACGGCACGTGTCCAACTTTGTTGGATACGTGTCATTTTATTTTTGTTTTAACTGACTGCAGGCCTGAAATATCGTTTAATCTATTTTTAAGGGTACAATTCGTAAATAAATTTTAATCAGAATATTGCCAAAATAGGCTTAGGATGATACGAATATCCCTAAGTTATTTAAATCCTAAATTTCAAAATTTTAAAACAATTTTTAAGGTACACTTTATATCCGCTTTTTAACGAATAACGAAACAATGCGCGGGTGAAATGATTCCCGAAAATTCCAAAATGATTTTAAAATTCCCAGAATAACACGAGCTTAATAAAATATAAGTTTCATAATTTTTAAAGAATTCCTGAATTAAATATGGATTTTACCAATAAACACACTCAGAAAATTATTTAAAAATAAGTAATCAATGAAATATTGATTTCTCAATTTCATAAAATCCTAAAAATAATTATTGAAATTATAAAGTCATAAAAACAATTTTTAAAGAAACTCCAAATATGTATGGAAATAAAACTGCAGTAATACCATCTTTAACAACGATACAAAATCATACCATTCCTTAATAACCACACAATTCAATTCCATACACTAGTAATCACATACACATAGTGACAGAGTAATAATCCACTGACTGAACCCACACAAATATTTTATTTAATTATTTATTCCATAATTACACGTTTAAATAAAAATATACGGGTCGTTATATAATGTGTCATCCTCATCAATTTTTAATCCAGGTTTCCTTGATCAATGAGTTGACTATCATATCGAATCAACATTTGAGCGTGGCCACGCATTTCATAGTCTAGCTCATACAAGAGACCAATAATATCACTCCCAAAATAGGAGGGTTAAATCCCATCTAGATCATTCATATTTCTCATACGATTCATAATATACCCAATGTCCACTTTTATCATTACCCGGTCAAGGATAACTTTTAATGGAAATAATGTATATTAATTCTCGTATAGAAATATAATGACTTCAGGTCTAAGGACCATTACATCATTATCACTGTGAGAATTACTTATGACACAACAGACATGTAGAATCTCACATCGGGTTTGTCCAGCACCATGTACATATACACATGCCCGTGTCTTTGACTTTAGTATCATTATACCTATGATCAATGAGATGTGATCATCGGTCAACAAACATACTAGTCTTAATGCATTATTATTGTCCCTTAATAATAATACTCGACTAGGGACCTTTAGGAATATTGATATTATTCTCATAATCTCATTTATAAGTCACGTACTTAGAGACATAGAATTGCATATCATATTCCATGGATATTTATTAATCTAACATTTATATCGCAGTAAATTAAGAATTAATAAATTATAAAGGGAATAATCGATAGAACATAAACATTAATAATCCTAATGTCTTAAAATAAAACATCTTAGTGTTGTCTCTAGGGCACAAACACTAACAAAATATGCTTCTCAACGGGAAATATGGTTGTACAAAGGAAGCTGCTGATGATTACTTCAAGACTGAGAAGTGTTATCGGCAGAGATATGAAGAACCAAGAAAATAAAGATGAAACTACTTAAAGATCTGTTCAGTGCTAGAGGAAGAAGCATCTTTCATTTCAGTTACACAAGAAATCTGGAAATACGGCATTTGATCCAGAAAACCAGTAGCATTATTTACAAGTCCTGGTAATTTACTTTTTCAAGTTGTTAGTTGAGTTATCCTCTCTATTTAATTTTTTTGTTAGGTTTAACAATCAAATATGAGGAGATTGTTGGTGAGACTGCGTAGTTGTATGAACAATTACGTGATAACTCAACATGGGAACAACACTAGAACAGGACAGGTAAATAATACTACGTCTACACAAGAAATTATAAGAAATGAAGATAAGGCAAATACAAAGAATCAAAAGATTAGAAGAAAGCTTGAAGTCTGTTTATAGACCAGTGAAAGAAGTTCATTAATATGTTCATGCCTCAGTGAAGAATAAAGGTTAAAGACTTTCAGGATTTCAGAAATGTTGAAGATTCAGTGTATAAGTGTCACCAGAAGATTTTAATGTATTTGCATTGATTGAGGATAGACAGTGTATGAAGCATAGGAATCTGAAGAATTGAAGACATAGTTTAGATAGAGGTTAAAGAAGACAGCTGCAGTCTTGAAGTTATACTCACTGAAAAGAGTTCACTTATATGTTCCAGCGTCAGTGAAGAACAGTAAATGAAGCATTCAAGATTGTAGTAGCAATGAAGACGTTGTCTAAGTATCAGAAGGATTCCAGTGAAAGTATATGTATTTATTGACAGTCAGTGTGTGAAGCGATGAAGTTGTTGTAAACTTAACAATGTAATCAAAGATATAATACGAAGACCTGAATCGAAGCTAGTCGTCTGTGAACCAGACCAGTTGCACTAGGCGTCAGTGATTTGAGAAAGTTATCTGAGTATTATCATTAGGAAGATTGTTAAGTGAGAATTCGTATTTGAAGATGAAGGTTATATGGTATTATATGAAGACTCGGAGAGAAGACTCGAACACGGGACAGTTTAAGGGTTAAAGCGATCTACGGAAACTAAGTCAAAGTGATCACTACTTTGTAGTAGGAGTCACCCTGATCAGTATATTAAATGTCAGAAGCAATATCCTGAAAATACAGTTCAATATTTCAGTACAGGAACTGATCTTGACTTGGTACGAGTCTCGGGGAAGAAACATGAGAAGAAAGAAAATTCTAAGTGCATGTATGCACCCCTTGGTCGCAAGTAACTTGCAAATCAGGAATTTTATTATGGCAAAAACACTCTACTAGGGAGAAGGGTCGCAAATAACTCCTCATAGCTACCTTGGTCGCAAGTAAATCTTGCAAGGAGATTTTTTTAAGGAAAAACTCCTCTCCTTGGTAAAGAAGGTCGCAAGTAACTCCTACAGGGAGGTTATGGTAGCAAGTAACTCTTGCAAGGAAATTTTTCTAAGGCAAAACTCATCTCCTTGGTAAAGGAGGTTGCAAGTACCTCCTACAGGGAGGTTATAGTAGCAAGTAACTCAAGCAAGAAAATTTTTCTAAGGCAAAACTCCTCTCCTTGGTAAAGGAGGTCGAAGTAACTCCTACAGGGAGATTATGGTAGCAAGCAACTCATGCAAGGAAATTTTTCCAAGGGAAAACTCCTCTCCTTGGTAAATGAGGTTCAAGTAACTTGTTATGCTAAAAATGACTAAGGCGGAATCTCTTAAGCTTCCAAGGTCACAAGTAACTCTCAGCAACAAAATTCATTGATTTTATTCACTTGATTTATGTGGTAAATAAATGAGCACGTAATTCATTTTGAATATAAATCCTACACTACAGCAGCAGATCAAAGTGAATATTCTGAGTTTTTATCTTCTCCTCCAACAAAAACGAAAGGTGATAAAACAGCAGCAAAAAAAATACAGAGAAGTTCAAGCAAATTCATATCCATTAATCTTCTCACCGGAGTAACGTTATAGTGCCCAATTTAACTCTTATATATTCTTAGGGGCATTATAAATGTTACCCGGTAATTAAATACTTAGACAAACAAAATCTAGATCATTGTATAGGATTTAATTTGTCGATCTTTGTAGTAGCTAGGAACTTTGTTGTTCTTAGATTGTAGCCGGTTAATTTATTTACCGGAGTGTGGCAACACCCCTCGCGGATTTATATATGAATATATATTTCCCCGAATATCTTGTGTTCCTCATTTTAATATTCCAAATACTATTCACCTCAAGAACACGAAACCACTAACCGAGCACTAATTTTATATCCGCAAAAGATTCGAAAGAATTTTTTTCATTTAGTAAGTATCGTATTCAACCCCCCCCCTTCTACGATACTTCAGGACCTAACAATAGTAACCCTGACAATCGGGTAAAACTTTTAAGCCCACACTATGTTATGCATGGGAAATTTAGTTTCCGCGTCGATATCATGATTATACGTATCAACTGAGTGTATGTAAACGCCATTAGTTTTCGAAGAAAACGAACTTCGTAAAATGACTGCATCTACGAACCATCGAGAAATACGAGAATCACAATATAATTACAAATCTAAAATCCTACAGATTAAAATCCAAGTACAAGGCTTCAAAGCGTAAAGGATGTATAAGAAAAGATCTACCCCGCGAACCGCTTACGAAGATTTATCACGAAAATGATTAAGCGACCAAGTGAAAACATAACCGAATAAATAAAATGTGTCAATCCATGCAAACCATGCAAACTAATTAGTAAGAATGTAACCAAAGATTAGAAACTAAATAGTAACCAACCTATTGAGCATAGTAACCTAGCTAGCAAATAGTAACATGAATAGTAATGAAGTACCTAACTAGCATCCTAGCTTTGAAAATATTGTTCAAGCTAACAAGATATTGATAGATTTGCATATCCTAGGATTATATACTAAAGATTGCTTCACCATTTCAAAAAGCAGCCAAGGCAAGCAACAAAAACTCACTCTCTCTCTCTCTCTCACTCTATCTCTCTCTCAAATAGCTCCATTCGGCTATTTTGAAGAAAAATAAGAAACCAAATTACAAACTTTAACTTCTAGCCATGTATAAATTCTCCAATTAATTCCTAAGCTTCCTACATATCAAACTAAGGTAAGATAAATTTTTGAAAGCATTTCATTAAGGTTTGGATGGGTAAATAATTCCATGAAAGTGATGATGAATAGTGCCAAATAGTAACACTTCTTGATTTCTTGATTTTAATGGCATGATTTAGGATCCTTAAGCACACCCAAGCGTCTAGGGGATACATCCATCAAGAAGAACACTTTCCAAGCTTTAAAAAAAGTTATAAATCCTTACCCAAGATTTGTTTAAGGTTTAAGTTTCAAGAAAATCATGGATCTTAGTTGTAAACCTAGTTTTGATGGTTGATTTGTTATTTTCTTGATGTTTAGTTAGTTAGTTACTAAGGTTGATGTTGTGACCTCAAGAACATGATGTTCTCAAGAACATGATGTTCTTGAGATGAGTAAGTGTTAAGATGATGGTATGGTGATTGTTGGTTGTTTAGAGCAAAAACGAAACCCAAGTCGCGAGCGTAACGTCGTTAAAACAAGAGAATCGTAACCTTAAGTTTTCTGCAGAAGTACAGATTGTATAAATGTGATTTCTTGAAAGTTATAGATTGAAAATAATATAGTTTGTTGTCAGGATCGTTTAGGCGCTTGAATCGCTTGATTTCAATTTACGGTTCAAAAGTTAGGCCCGTTTTAGTAAAAATGATTTACGCGATAAAAACTGCTACGAATTACGAACTTTGGAAATAGAAACGATCGACCTAAAAGTATTCAAAAATCATGAAATTTTTACGGAGAGTAAGAAATAGATTTTATTAACTGCCATAAAAATTTAAGTTAAAATATGGATTTTTCAAGTTTATAAAAATGTCGGAGCCGAGACCGCGCGAATAGAAATCCTTAAGAATCGCGAGTGGAGCCGAGGGACGAAATGTAAAAAGCATTAACAGACGTAAGGGGTTACGAAAAGAAAGCGAATATGAAAAGTACTTGTACTTATTGAAATAATGAGAGTAAAGTGAGTCGCGTAAATGAATAGTAAGTATAGCGTATGTAAAAGTAACGATAAATTTGAACTGAATTTAACCAAACGATAATTGTTCATGATTATAGATTTCCGGACGGACCCTAGAGCACCCTCCACCTCGAAGTACCCAGGAAAATTTACGAACCTATTGTGTTGTGAAAATTGTTTTATGATTTTCGTACAAATACCATGTTTGCCATAATATTAAAATACGAGTTTTTACGTACCAATAACGATTGAGATTATGATGAATATATCGTAGAATATTTTAACGCTAGAGTATTGCGTAATGTACAATTGTAAGACCGAGATTCGGTCAGCTTTTATAAAGTATAAACCCGGAAATCATCCCGGAGATGTTTTGGACGATTCGAAGTCCGTAGCTATTTTATTCTGAGGGACTCGATGTCCCCTCGCAAAGCATTAAGTATCTCGAACTTTTATTAAAACGATTTCAAAATATCGTATTCCCTCAACTTATATTATTTATTTAAACAATGAATATTATTTTAAATACTCATTTAAAAGAAGAAGTATTCTTAGACGAATACTTATTTATAAATTTTAAATATTTAACATATACTTAAGATTTAATTTGTTTACTTAAATATAAATCAATTAGGGAAAATTATTCAAATATTCCTTTAAAATAGAATGTTCGAGGCTAATTATTTTAATAAATATTAATTGATTATGAAATATTTATTTAATAATTTTATATGGTTTAAAACTCATAAATTTTATTTCAAAATATTTTCAGAGTTTCAGAAATTCATTTTGGTATTATCCGAACTTCAAAAAATATTATTTCAATATATATTAATTATTTTGACTATAGTATCAAAGGAAACTCCCCCTTAAATACTTATCTGTTGACAACGGTCAACTCACATTACCTTAGTACTTCCTCCGAAAATTTTTGAAAGTACATATAGACATACATAAGATGAGTTGTGTCTATCAACAAGCAAAACATTTGAGGAACTACGATATAATTCAAGTTCTAGTTTTATAATAAGATTCTTTAAAAGGACAAGGAGGGGTAGACTCTAATACGTTGTGTACTGGAGCGACTACTGGTGTGCCACATTTAAACATGTGAAGTATGTGAAAAGCCTGGATGTATGGGACACACATAATATGTCCGAATGCGGCAAGGGTGACAACTGGATGTATGGGATTCGTCCTTCTACTAGTAGAAAAGGTTACAGATTTCCGTATTACGATTGATTATCGTATGCGGTGGCTCCGGTGAATGTCCTATATTCTTTCAATTGGAATTGGGATGCAATACCGTAACTCAAGCCTAGGTGTTGGGTTACACCATTAAGGTATTTGTAGACTAATAAGTCAATGAAAGAATTATTTTTGGAAAGAGGTGTGTATCATCAAGAAAAACTATTTTTAAACAAACATATATATTATATACGAAATCAAATATGAATTTCTTATACAGTCTATCCATAATGTATTTTATTATGCTGGGCATTATAGCTCACACTTGTTTTCTTAAAATGACACAACACAACAGTGAATCAAGATGCCTATTATGAAACTCACGGCCAGGGAACGGGTAGGAAACGACCGAATGTTCCGTAGGATGTTTGGTGCAGTACCCCAGGTTGACCGCATAAGCTGGATTGGTTTTAAGTTGTTTTTAGTCTGGTTTATTTACAAGTATGATTTATGTAAGGTAAAGTTGAGAAAACGTATATTTGGTCACTGTTCTAACCTTAAATAAAGGTTACACTTGTGATAAGACTTAATTACTTTTGGTCTGTAATAACTATCACTTTGTGGATTTGATAAACTCTAGTAATGAATTGTTTGTTTTCAAGACAATAATCTGTAAGTGAGTGTTGATAAATGTGGGGTCATAGATGTGTGAGTATATATATAATGTTATGCAAGATAAGTGTTAAACATGATTTAAGTTGACGTGACCTCCTAGATCCCTGATCCCGGATTTTGGGGCGCCACACCTATTACGAGGAAAATGAGCCTCTTTTAACTCATTCTTTTAAGAAGTCCATGATTTGCCACACCTAGTACGAGGAAGATGAGCCTCTTTTAACTCTTTCTTTTAAAGAGCCCATGATTCGTCATAACTAGTACGAGGAAGATGAGCCTCTTTTAACTCTTTCTTTTAAGAAGTGCATGATTAATTTTTGCGTGCATCGTAATATTGGAAATGACATCAACTGTAGATATTCTATTCATAGTGAATTATCGAGAAAAATATAGTTCTTATGTTAGACAAATCCAAAACCCTCAACTATGTAGCTATATTCTCATAATATATATGGATCAAAGCTTATTCCATTAATACTAAACCGCACAGAGAGTGAAAAAAATCCAACTGTAGTAGCCCCCTGGACTTAATATTAAACCAAAGATGATGGAAAGTTTTTTCAACTATAAACCATTCAAGGCAACATATATATATAAACTTATATATTGCTATATGACTACATTTGTTCCAATAAACTGATTCATAATGGAGTTGAGTCCTCAAGGGAAGCACATTGTTCCGAATCTGCAAATGAAAATGTCTGACATGAACTCTTAAATTTCTTTGACTCTACTCCGCTCCTCCATCCCTCCATCTCCATGGTAAGCAAAAATTTTCTCTTTCTGGAGTACATATTTTCAGGCTTTTCTATATCTTTAATGGACGAGGTCACGTAAGCTTCTGCCAATCTCGGGTAAGACTTTGACTTACCCTGGTAGAATTTGGACAATCCCCTGCTGCAACCATCCAATACAGAAAAAACAAATTCAGAAATTTTTTACCCAACATTCTACATATAGATCAGTACAGAGAAAGAAATGAATGGAATGTGTGAATATCTATAATTCAGGTCAAATCAAATGCAAAATTTAATGTCTAACCATGAAAATACTTCCCCTATTCCTTCTAAGTTCTAACTATTTTTGTTTGTAAGAGTCAAATGGATGTATCTGCATAATAACCTCCCATGCTGACATGGGAGTCTTCTTCAACATAACTGACAACTATCAGTGTAAATCTTGTGCGTGCACAAATTACCGCAAGCCCACAACTATAATGTTTTAGATTATTGGGTAGTGTGAATCTTGTGCAACAAATACCGCATGCCCACAATTATAATGTTTGCGTATAGCTACGTTTGCAAATATATACACACATGACTATTACAGGGGTCCATATCAGATGGGACCAGCCTCTAATTATTCTCGACCCTTCCAGTATTTCTCCACCTGTCATTCTGTTATTTTCCAATAATGGGCTCAGATTCACATGTTGATTTGTTAGCCTAGTACCGTTAGTTGTTTGTCCTTAGTTTGTCCTGTAGTAGAGGACCAGTACTGCTTTTCTATATATGCTCCTATGCCTGTATGAACCTTTTTATGCAGTTTTTATATATTCATCTTGGTGGCTTTGCTTGGTCATTTCACTGCATCACATTTTACAGATTCTTGCATTGATGTGTTGATTAATTATCATCATTTGCATTTATTTTCAATTTGTCATCATGGTATCAGAGCAAGGTTCCTCTTGATCCATCTTTGATCCTGCTGGGTGTTATATCTACACCTCTCTCAACTTGTTTTTCAGATCTACTTTCTTTTTCTCATCAGTCAGCCATCTTTTACCATGACCAATAACTCTCGAGTAACATATCAGGATATGCTAAATCCTTTGTTCTTGCATCCCTCTGATGGAGCTACATCCATCCAGGTTGAAAAACTTCAAGGCAGCTCTGACTACAGGTCTTGGCGTCGCTCCATGGAAATTGGTCTTTCCTCCAAACGCAAGCTGGGGTTTGTAAAAGGTACTGTTCCTATTCCTACCGATGATCCTTTGAAAGCTGAAATGTGGGAGACATGTGATAATATGGTTATTTCTTGGATTACTGCTAATGTTTCACCAGTTATTCGTAAATCTGTCATTTATATGAGCACCTCTAAGGAGATTTGGCATAACCTTGAACAGCGTTTCTCCCTCACTAATGGCTCTCGCAAAT
Source organism: Apium graveolens (assembly GCF_009905375.1). Lineage (NCBI taxonomy): Eukaryota > Viridiplantae > Streptophyta > Magnoliopsida > Apiales > Apiaceae > Apium > Apium graveolens. Next base: position 128,761,758 of record NC_133648.1, read on the forward strand.
ATAAGCTTAATAGAGATGTTTATGAACTTAAACAATCTTCCATGTCTATTAATGAATACTACACTGCTATGAAAACTATTTGGGAGGAATTAGACAGTCTTAATACCTTGCCTGTTGTTACAACTGTTACTCCAGAAGTTACTAAACTACTTGCTGATATTGCTGTCCAACGTGAAGAGGGTAAGCTGTTTCAATTTTTAAATGGCCTAAATGAAATGTATTCACCACAACGGAGTCAATTGTTGCTGATGACTCCTTTACCCACTGTTGAAAGTGCTTCTGCTACACTTCAACAAGAAGAGGCTCAACGTGATATGACGTTGGGTCACAAACCTGATACTGATGTTGTTGCTCTCTATGGCAAAGGCCCTCCTTCTAAAGTATATCAATGCACTCTATGTGGTGGCAAAGGTCATAGCAACGACAGATGTTGGACTGTTGTTGGCTATCCACAGTGGCACCCAAAGAATCCAGCCAATCAAGGGTTGTCCTCTCAAGCCAAACCCTCTCCATCCACTCTTAAACCACGGTGGAAATCCAACTACAGGTCTTCTCAGAGTTCCCGCACGGCCAATGTTGCTCAGAGCTCTGAACCTGACTGTCATGAATCACCTCGGTTTTCTGAACAACAACTTCAACAACTAGCTCAGTTTATGCAACACTCTCATCTACAGTCCTCAACCTCAGGGGGAGATATTCCAGAATCTCCATTCTCTGGCATGATAAGCTGTTACAATGCTCAGTCCTACAACAATGAGTGGATTATTGATTCTGGCGCATCAGACCACATGACACCTTGTATCAACAATCTGGAGGCCCCAAAATTGCTGGATTCGTCCAAACACATTAATCTTCCAACGGGTGCAACAGCAAGAATTTCTCACATTGGTAATGTCACTATTTCTTCTGGCTTATTGTTGACTGATGTCTTATGTGTGCCTAATTTTAAACACAACTTGTTGTCGGTTCAGAAACTGCTTAAGTCTAATAACTGTGAAGTTAAGTTTCTACCTACATATTGTGTTATCATAGACAATGAATCCCAAATTGTGAAGGCAGTAGGACAAGAAAGGCATGGGTTGTATTATCTTGTAAATACTGACAATCCTATGCAGTGGTTGTCTGCTCAAATCAGAAAACCCCAGTCATATCTTGTTACTTCAAAGCCTGTTGTTGTTGATGTGTGGCATCATAGACTTGGTCACCTGCCTATGTCCAAGCTACAACTGATTCCTGATGTGCCTAAAGTAAAAAAACAAGAACTGGTGTGTCTAAGTTGTCCCATGGCTAAGTTCAGCAAACTACCATTTGAATTAAGTGACTCCAGAGCAGCAAAGAAATTTGATTTGATTCATCTTGACATTTGGGGGCCGTACAAGGTGCCAACTAAAGGTAATATGAAGTATTTTCTCACCTTGGTAGATGATTACAGTAGGTATACCTGGATTACACTGCTTGCCTACAAGTCAGATTTTCTTGCTGAATTTCAGAAATTTTATAATTATGTTTACACTCACTTTTCTACTGGCATCAAAACTATTCGCTCAGACAATGCCTCAGAATTCTTGGATACCAAATGTGCCCAGTTCTTTGCACAACATGGCATAGTGCATCAGCAATCTTGTGCTCACAGACCACAACAAAATGCACGAGCTGAACGAAAGCATCGCTATATTCTTGAAATAGCAAGATCAATCATATTTCATGCTCATCTACCTCTGTCTCTTTGGGGATACTGCATCGAATCAGCTGTCTATCTCATGAACAGACTGCCGAGTTCAGTTGTACCTTCAGATGTGATTACCCCGTATGCAGCACTGTTTAATGAAGCTCCTGATTATTCTACTCTCAGAATTCTAGGATGTCTCGCATTTGCTGCTAATCCCAGCTTTACCACAGACAAGCTTGCAGCAAAGGGAGTTCCATGTGTGTTTGTAGGCTATCCTGTTTCAAAAAAAGGGTATCAGTTACTGGATCTCACCACCAAAAAAATCTTCACCTCGCGTGATGTTGTGTTCCATGAAGATGTTTATCCTTATCACCCAGACTCAATCACCAAATATATGAACCCATTACCTGTTTCTGCCACAACAATTCAACCACAACCTTCATGGGATGACATAGATATCTCTGATACACTTACACCTGAAGAGTCAACACCATCTGAACCTCCTAATTCACCTGATCACTCAACTATTCCAACACCACCAAACCCACCACCTACCCGCCATTCAACCAGAACACACAATCCACCTCCATACTTACAACAATACCAGACCTATCAAGCTACATCTTCTCATGCTTCCCACATCTCAAACCTTGCCTAAACACCAATTCACCCTGAATTCAATTGCTTTATGTCAACCTTGACAATTCACAATGATCCTCTCTACTACAAAGATGCTGTCAAAGACTCTGGTTGGGTACAAGCGATGAACACTGAACTGCAGGCATTAGAAAGTAATAACACGTGGATATTGACTTCCCTACCACCAAACAAGAAAGCTATTGGCTGCCAGTGGATATTCAAAACCAAGTATAACTCTGATGGGTCTGTGGATCGAAAGAAAGCCCGACTGGTAGTACTTGGCTGCAATCAAACATACATTGAGGATTATGCTGAAACCTTCGCACCCGTAGCAAAAATGACTACAATTCGAACACTCCTGGCTGTTGCTGCTTTGCTTAACTGGAACACAGCACAGATGGACGTCACCAATGCTTTTCTTAATGGTGAACTCCATGAAAAAGTGTATATGAAGTTGCCTCAAGGGTATACACATATGGGCTGTAGAATCGAGTTGAACAGTCCTTCTCTAAAGTCCACTACAGACTTGGTTTGCCTTCTGATCAAGGCGCTTTACGGCCTGAAACAAGCTCCGCGACAATGGTTCTCCAAGCTGTCAAATACCCTTCTCACTCTGGGCTTCATTCAAGCTAAATCTGATTATTGTCTGTTCATTCTTAAAAAGACTTCAACTATTACTGTGGTTCTCATCTATGTTGATGACCTTCTAATTTGTGGAAATGATGATGCTCAGATTGATTATTTGCAAGATATGCTTGCTAAATCTTTTCACATGAAAGATTTAGGACCAATCAGATACTTCCTAGGATTGGAGGTTGATCGAACTGCAGCTGGCTTCTTTATTTCTCAGCAAAAATATACCAGAGATCTTCTTGCAGAATATGGAGTTCAGCACTCCAAACCCGTGAAATTGCCGCTTGATTCTCATCTCAAACTTACTCATACTCAAGGAGATCCTCTGCCAAATCCTACCATCTACCAACGCTTGCTTGGAAAGCTTATTTATTTAACAATTACTCGTCCTGATATTTCTTTCTCCGTCCAATTACTGAGTCAGTTTATGCACGCCCCAACTACTGTTCACTTCCAAGCTACTAAGAAATTGCTGAAATATCTTCTTGGATCAGTGACACAGGGTATACTCCTAGCCTCTCAAAGTGCTGCTGAGCTCCAAGCCTACTGTGACAGCGACTGGGCTAGCTGTCCGATCACCAGAAAATCAACTACTGGGTATTGTATATTTCTTGGAGACTCACCTATCTCATGGAAAGCAAAAAAACAGACCGTGGTGGCTCGTAGTTCTGCTGAGGCTGAATATCGGGCGATGGCCCTCACGACATGTGAAATCTCGTGGCTGAAGCATCTTCTCAAAGATCTTGGTCTCACAAATTTACCACCAGCTATACTCCATTGTGACAATCAAGCCGCTCTAGCCATTGCTGCCAACCCCGTCCTCCATGAAAAAACCAAACACGTCGAAATTGATTGCCATTATGTTCGGGATGAATTAAAGGCAGGCAACATCATCACCAAGAAGGTCTCCTCCACTGATCAGGTTGCGGACATATTTACCAAGATTCTCCCAGTTCAACTTCATCAGTCCCATGTTCACAAGCTGGCATTTCACTCTCCAAGTTCCATACCATCTTGAGGGGGAGTATTACAGGGGTCCATATCAGATGGGACCAGCCTCTAATTATTCTCGACCCTTCCAGTATTTCTCCACCTGTCATTCTGTTATTTTCCAATAATGAGCTCAGATTCACATGTTGATTTGTTAGCCTAGTACCGTTAGTTGTTTGTCCTTAGTTTGTCCTGTAGTAGAGGACCAGTACTGCTTTTCTATATATGCTCCTATGCCTGTATGAACCTTTTTATGCAGTTTTTATATATTCATCTTGGTGGCTTTGCTTGGTCATTTCACTGCATCACATTTTACAGATTCTTGCATTGATGTGTTGATTAATTATCATCATTTGCATTTATTTTCAATTTGTCATCAAGTGACACGCCTACTAAATGTAATCCACTATCGCTTTATTCTTTTAATAATTGCACATGTGTTCCTTCCTTCAAAAGAACATACTAGCATCGTGGAATACAATTTGATAATCATTTTATTAAGCAGAAACCGGTTTCCACTCTGACCAGACCAATACATTCTAACACACATTTATGATTTACCCTTGGAAAATAAAAATACACAAGTAAAACAAATGAGAATATCCTGTCTTTCTGAAACAGAGATCACAATTAATCTTTGCCACAATCAAAACATACTCAAGTAAAAGCATAAAAATAAAATCTATCACTTCACAATAAGCCAACTTTAAAAAAATAACAAGAACATAAACATGCAAACCTGATCAGACAATATTAACAAAAGCAAATGCAATCAAAAAAGAAAAAAAATCTTACTTAATGGGAAGAGCCTTATCCAAAGCTTGCAAGCAATCAAAGCCACCATCTTTACCTTGATTAAAACCACTCTGCACCTCTTCCTCATCATTCACATTCTCTAAACCTCCATCACTGTTTTTCCCAATAGAAGATTCACTGGAAGAAGAATACAAAGAAAACCTATCTTTTTTCTCCTTGTCATCTTTTTTCACAACAATATTTTCAAGAAAACCATTTTGTTGATCATCCAGCAATGACAAGCATGAATCTGCAGACCCATTCTCCATTCTCCTACAATGATCCATCTCACTTATGGACATTACATACAAACCCATGTGAGTCTATATACTTATATACCCACCCCAACAAATCAATACCTCTAAATTACTCCTCAATCAAGGCTAATAAAATCAAGAAGAAATTTATTCATGATATGGGTATATCACAAGACACAATCTTTAATAAAAAAAAAGATGGGATCTTTGTAGAAGAGAGCAACAACATATTTGTTAACTTTCTTGATGTTACAAGTGATCAAATAAATTATAATTTAATTTCGTTTTATTTACTGTTAATAAAATACAAAAGGTAAAGATAGGAGGTAGGACGTAGGAGGGAGGACGTAGCCAGTATATAGTCCGTGGATCACACTGAAGTTATAAATTTTCTAAAATATATATATAAAAAAATAGTTCCATAAAAATATATAGTGTAAATTTCATTTTTAACCCTACTCAAAAATAATAATTATAATAGTCTATTTAATTTTTACCACAGCTACTGAAATTCCCGGCAACGCCCGGGTTACAAGGACAAAATTAATTTAATGTCATGGAAGTAAAACGTGGAGGCTTATCCAATTTAAAGCCTTATCCAGGTTGTGTTGATGCATGAGAAAGCTGCAATTAGTAAATATGGATACAAGATGTCATCATATCTTTATTTCAAACATCTGTAATTTTTAATGTGATTTTCCTATCAATGCCATGATATTTGGATATTCCTCAAATATTTACGTGTGAATTATTTTATAATATCCTAATAATAATATGAGATTTCGTATACATGCATATATATGGTAAAATAAACGTGTTATATATTATGTCATATTATTTAAGAATAATTTTTTATTTAAATATTATTAAATTGTTCCTAAAAAAATATAAAATGTCTTTTAGTTTGAAATAAGTGTGGATAGAGGTAGATATTAAAGTTTATAATTTGTGATAATTATATTAATAAAATTTATTCGTAATAATAATTATATTGAATCCCGTAACATTTTATTATTTAAGGGAATACAAGAACCTTCAATATTTTGCGCTTCCAAAGGTCACTTATATGTAGACAGTGTCCCATTAAATGAAACCCAGACATTATGACAAATTTCAAAACATATCAACAAACAATCTCAGTCTTCCACAAAAGTGATCATTATTAACTTCACTTATATACCAAAATGTAATGTGATCCGATAAAGTGATCATATTAACTTCACTTGTATATCAAAGTCGCGGAGGTGAGAAACAGAGTTGTGTAAAATATTATTGTTAACTTTTGATGTACCAATAATATTATTAGTCTATATTTTTAGTAGATGATCTTCTTTGCTTAATTAGTCAACCCCTTCAAATGGGATTGTTGTCCTTTATTTATACTAAGTCCCAAATGGGCTCAATCCTTACAATCTGGGCCTTCTTGGGCTTTACATAATGTATTGTGATTATTCTAACTATAATTCCTTTGGGCCGTCTTGTTCTGGTCCAACATTAGTCCCCCTCCTTGCTTTGCGCGATATCTTTAGATTTGCGTTTTCGTGCTCTCCACCCTTGCGCTTTGAATTCCGAGGTTTTTGTCTTGATACCTGAATAAAGTTAGTGACCGGACAGGATAATGAAATGAAGGGAAAAATTAGTGAAAAAACGAACGAACGAAGCAAAAGAAAAATAAGAAATAACTGTTAATTCGAGATAGGAGTCAAATGTGTGTGTCCGAAAAAAGAAAGGAATTAAACGTAATGCTTTTTTTTTTTTTTTTGAAGGTATATATCCGCTCATGTGTGTTTTTGAATTTATTTTTCCAGGTTTTTTTTTTTTGTTTTTGCAGGTTTCCAGGCTAACCTCTTCGACTTCCTCTCCAGGTATCTAAAAGGGGATTGCAGCGCGTTCTGGGCTCGCACTGTAAGTCGTCTACTCTCTCTCTCTATTCCTTTTCCTTTTTATCTGCGGGTCGGTCGTGTTTATAGTTTACCGATTTATAATGGCCGACTTTCCTTCGTCGTCGTCGTCGCATAGTGCCACCAACCGGGACCCCGGGAAGCGACCGTTAGAGGAGGGTGACGAGGAGTCTGTTTTGAACTTGGATAATCTAGAGATCCCGGACCTAGGTCAGTGTGGATCCTTTGATTTCTTAAGAAGCGATGAGTTTTTGAGGGGGGTGCCTCCAGGTCCTATGCCCTCTCCGCCCTTAAGTCCTCGTACCCTGGAACTTAGGAATAGAACGGTCGAGGAAAGTCTTCGACTAGGTAGGATCGAATTTGAGAGCAAACCTAGTTTAAACTATCTTAGTTATTACATCACCGTCGACCCCCCTGCGAGTAAGTTGGAGAAGTACATCGACCTGTCTAACGGCTACCGTTACCGAGTGCCGACAGCAGATGAGAGGGTTTGGATGATGCCCGAGTTCGGGATGCATGGGGTTGCGATGATAATGTTTCAGTTTGGTCTTCGTTTGCCCATGCATCCGTTCTTCCTGACGATGTATGAGGCTATCGGTTGTGGTTTAGGGCAGCTGACACCAAATTCTGTTGCTCAGTTAAGTGGTTTCGTGGCGCTGTGCTGTGATAAGGGTCGATCACCGACTTTGAAATTGTTTTTCTCTATTTATGGTGTGCGGTACTATGGTGGCCAAGTATATTTCGACTCCCGACATCGACGGATGAAGATTGTTAGTGTTAGGTCATCGAATTCTGGTTATCACTCGCAATGGTTGTACGTTGGGGGTCCTGACTTGGAATTTGTAAAGCCTTGCGGGAAAGTTAGCCAGGGCACGATTGATTATTTAAATAACATGGAGAAGCACGATACTGCCTACCTCGATGAGTTTCATGGGTCGAGGACATGGTATACGCACTTAGATTTGAAGGACTCTGGATTCTTAGGGATGCACGATTGTAAGGGGGATGTATTAATTGTTATTGCCCTTATTTTGCTTATGTACTTAGTTTTTGTACTTGTCATTGTCGGCTCTTGCTTATTTTAATTTTCGTAAGTGCTTATATATAGGATGGCTGACTTATGGTTTTGTTTGTTTCTTTGTAGTGGAAGGCGCCTCACTTAAAAAGGTTTTAGACGGCGGGATTCGAGGAGGAATGGACAAGGCGATGATGTTGTTATTGCAGCGTGCTGCGAGGAAGCCTGCTGATGCGGCCAGGGCTGGACCGTCGGGGGTTCCTCATTCAGTTTCAATTGAATTGCTTGATGACCAAGGAAACAAGGTAATTGAAGACAATGAGAGGGTTGTTTCAGATCTTGTCCGCGTGGAGGGCAACCCTCGAAAGCGGTTTCGGAGGGAGGATGATGAAGTGGTTGTTGGAGGCCGGGGGGTCGGGTTCGAGGGTGTGAACAAAGATGTGGCCACTGCCGGGGAAAGGGTTTATGGGAAGACCGTCGACCCTCGGTCGAAGAAAGAGGTGATGAGAGTCGAGATTCAGCCCACGGAGCGATGGACGGGGGGATCAACTGTGCCCTTGAGGGCACTTAACCTCTTTAACTTACCTCAGGACTTGGTTGCTTATGATGGGAGGAAGCGTGAGGACCTTGTTGATCGATGTAAGAGCCGGGCTGGGAGGGTACGTTCATTCCCTTCTCTTTCTTTTTAATGTGCATGTTTCTTTGTTTTCATGTTCGGTCATGGTCGTTTATAGTCATAGTTGCCGACCCTGTTTTCATGTCCCCCCCCCTTTTTTTTTTGTTTTGCAGTTTCTTTCTGATTTTATGCATATACTGGAGGATTACAAGGCTGATGTTGATGGTGAGGCTTGTTCCAAGCTCGAAGCTGAAGTTGCTGCCTTGAAGGGGGAAAAGAAGAAGATTGCGGTGGGTTTTGCGGAACTCGAGCACAGGGTGGCTGATTTGACTAAGGCAAATTCCGCACTGTCGAAAAAGGTTGCTGAGATGGAGGCTACAGAGCAGGTGTCGAGTGGGAGGATACAGGAGCTCGAGGGTCGACTGCTCGAGGTGGAAAGGGAGCTTGAAGAGGAAAAAGGCAAGCGCCAAGGCTTGCTTCGACAGGTCGAAGGAATGGATGGCTCCTACAAGTTGATTGTGAAAGAAAATGCGGAATTGAAGACAGAGGTAGAGAAAGCCGTTGAAGATATCGCTGGTGCTCTGGGCGACGGTTATGGACGATGCCTTCGGCGGATGGAAGAGGCTGGTTTTGCCGTCGAGGGTCATGCCTTTGATGACTATCTTCGTGACCTGGCATCGAAGGGTGGTAACGCGTGAAGGCAGGGTATGCCCTGTGATTTTTGTAATTGAATTTGAACATTTTTTAAGTGTTTAAGAGCTTTATTGATACCAACATCATGGAAGTCCCAGAACTTGAGAAGTGTAGTAATCACTGTGGTCCTGGATTTGTAAGAAGTATAAGGTATGCGATCCATTGTTTAAACTTATTTCTACGATGTAATCAGTTACGTATTGGCTGGTTTTGCTATCTATTTGTCTCGAGTTTGAAACATTAAGTCGTTTGTTAGCTTCGTAGTCGAGTGTTTACATTATGAGAGAGATTTAATTGCCCGGACCGTCGTCGTGAAGTGGTTGTATAAACACTTGTTTAGAAATGAATGATTATTTTTAGTTAAGGAGCGAAGGAAGTGAAAGTCTGTGCTTTTTCCAAGTTAAAGAAATTGGTTCATCGTAACCTCGTAGCGACCCCTATTATATCGAGGGTTTGTTTTTGAAATGGCATTTTACTGCCTCAAGATAACAAGTTACAACTGAGATTAAATTACTGATAGAACTTTTTGAGGTGAATTCCATTCCAAGCATTTTTGATGGATTTCCCGTCGAGGTGCGCAAGCTCATAGGTCCCCGAGCTTACAAGTCTCGAGATCCGATAAGGGCCTTCCCAAGCTGGTTTGAATTTTCCTGAGACAGTGGGTTGTGACGCTGCGGAATCTCTTAAGACAAGGTCGTTAACCTTGAAGTCTTTGGGTTTGACTTTTTTGTTGAAGTACCTTGCAGTTTTTTCTTGTTGGGCAACCATCCGCATTTGGGCTTCTTCCCTTGTTTCTTCTAACAGATCATTGTGAAGGCGGAGTCCGACGAGAGATAGAGCGGGATCGAATACGTCGATCCGTGGTGAGCTGAGACTTATCTCGACAGGTATGACAGCGTCGACTCCATATGCAAGTCAGAAGGGAGTTTCGCCCGTCGCACTTCGGGGAGTCGTCCTATACGACCACAATACATTCGGTAGTTCGTCGACCCAACATCGGGGTACTTCTTCAATTCTTTTCTTCAGGCCTTGTAGGATGGTTCTATTTGTTACCTCTGCTAGTCCATTTGCTTGGGGGTATGCTACAGATGCTTTGATGTGCTGGACTTTTAATTCGAGCAGAGCCTCCTCAAATTGCTTTCCTACAAACTGAGTGCCGTTATCAGAAACTAAGATTCTGGGGATCCCAAAGCGAAAGACGATGTATTCCATAAAGAATTCTATCATCTCTTTTTCTCGTATTTTAGCAAGTGGCTTTGCTTCGACCCATTTGGTTGCGTAATCCACCGCGACTACGATGTATTGGCACTGATTCTTGGATTTTGGAAAGGGACCCACAATGTCTATTCCCCATTGGAAAAAGGGGCATGGGCTGAGAATAGAGTTCAGCTCAGTTGTGGGTCGACGGTTTACATTTCCGTGCAGCTGACATGCTTGACATTTCTTGACGTAATCTTCACAATCTTTCCGGATTGTAGGCCAGAACAGGCCTTGTCGGATAACTTTGAGGGATAATGTTTTTCCTCCTAGGTGTTCTCCACAGATTCCCGTATGTATTTCCACGATCGCTTGGAGAGCCTCTTCTGGAGACAAGCAACGGAGCAGAGGCTCAGAGAGGGCACGTCGGTATAACTCCAAACCCACAACACAGTAGTTCCTGGCTTTGAACATGAGAGTGCGGGCTTCGGACTTATGCTCAGGCAACTTGTTGTCAATAATGTACTCAAGGAAGGGTTGGCGCCAATCGAACCTAGCCTGGATTTGATTGACTGATATTTCGTCGATAGAGGGGGTTTCCAAAATGTCGACGTATGTTGGGCTGAGATTAGTGGGGAGACAGGAAGAGGCTAGTTTAGCTAGAGAGTCTGCCCACTGGTTTTCCTCCCTGTCGACGTTTGACATTTTCCATGAAGGGAATTTGCTAAGAAGCTCTTGTGTTCTTGTTAAATATCGGGACATCCTTTCATTATGCGTCTTAAATTCGCCACTTATTTGTTTGCAAACCAACTGAGAATCCCCAAATATGTCAATGACCTCTGCTTCGAGATCGGATGCGAGTTTTAGACCGGCAATGAGTGCCTCGTACTCGGCCACGTTGTTTGTGGTGGAGAACCCGAACTTGAGAGCCTGCTGAATTTTGAATCCCCCTGGGCTGATTAATATGACCCCTGCTCCTCCAGAGCCGGACGTCGAGGAACCATCAACGAACAGAAGCCACGGACGAGACTGGTCCTCTTCAGGTTTGTGCGTCTTGGATTGGAACTGGCATTCGGCGACGAAATCTGAGAGAACTTGGGCCTTGATCGCCGTTCGAGGTTTATACTCGATGTAGAACTGGCTTAACTCGATGGTCCAAGCTGCGAGCCTGCCTGTTATGTCGGGCTTGTGCAGGATTCTTTTCAGAGGGAGATTGGTCAGGACATGGATTTCCCTCGCTTGAAAATAATGGCGTAGCTTACGACTCGCGACAACGAGAGCGTATACGAGTTTCTCGACTTGAGGGTACCTTGTTTCCGCGTCTCGTAGTGAGTGGCTGATGTAATATACAGGAATATCTTTTCCCTCATCGACACGGACCAATACTGCCGCGACCGTTTCGTCGGAAGCTGAGAGATATACCCGTAGCGGCTCACCTGTTAAGGGTCGTGTTAAAACTGGAGGATTTGTCAAAAACATCTTTAGCTCTGTGAAATTCTTTTCACAGTCTTCGTTCCATTCAAACTGCGATGACCTGGAAGCTTTTTTCATTGCAGAGAAAAACGGGAGGCATCTCTTTGAAGATTGAGGAATGAACCTTCGAAGTGCGGCTATACACCCTGTGAGTTTTTGTAAGTCTTTAATGGATCTTGGTTTGCTCATTTCTAGGATGGCTTTTGTCTGAGCTGGATCGGCCTCGATGCCTTTCTGGGTAACAAGGAATCCCAAAAATTTACCTGCAGTAAGGCCGAATGAACACTTTGCCGGGTTCAGTCGCATGTTATTTGCCCTTGCATTGGTGAACGTTTCTCGAAGGTCTGTCACGTGGTCGGAGGTAGCTTTTGACTTTGTGATCATGTCATCGACGTATATTAGCATGTTTCTTCCTATCTGCGAAGAGAATATTTTATCCATTGTCTGCTGAAAGTAGCACCCGCGTTGATTAATCCGAAGGACATTACTTTGTATCCAAAGACCCCTCTATGAGTGATGAAAGCAGTTTGTTGCCAGTCATGGGAATCCATCTTAATTTGATTATACCCCGAAAAGGCGTCCATAAAGGACAGGAGTTCGTTTCCCGCTGTGGCGTCGATGAGTTGGTCGATATTGGGCAAAGGGTAAAAATCTTTAGGGCACGCCCTATTCACATCTGAATAATCAATGCACATTCTCCACTTCCCATTGCTTTTCTTAACCAGAACTACGTTTGATATCCACGTGGGGAATTGCACGGGCTCGATAAAACCGGCGTCGAGGAGTCTGTCGACCTCTTGGTCGATGGCTGCTCTTTTCTCGGCCGAGAATATACGTTGTTTCTGGTGCACAGGCCTGGTGTCTTTACTGATGTGCAGCGAGTGTCGAGCAGTGGTCTCTGGGATGCCAGGCATGTCTCTCGGGACCCAAGCGAAAATGTCGGAGAATTCCCGAATGAGGTTTGTGATATCTCTTTTGAGATCTGATGAGAGGTTTTTGCCAATTCATGTTGTTTTATCTGGGTTTCCTTCAAATACTTCTATATCTTCTGTTTCTTCGAGAGGGGAGCATGAATTGCTTGTGGATGAGTCAACCAATTCTCTTGGGTCGATATCTAGTACTTGATTGACTTCTAGCTCTTCCTCTGTCTTTTTTCTTGGAGAAACGGTGGTTAGATAGCATTGTCTTGCTGTTACTTGATCACCAATCATTTCTCCCACGCCGAAATCTGTGGGAAACTTCATTTTCAAGTGGGAGATAGATGTTATAGCTCGGAGCGCGGTGATCGTTGTTCGTCCCAAAATGGCGTTGAAGCTTGAGGAAGCGCTAATCACATGGAATTTGACCATTTTCCAAATCTGACAGGGAGGGGAACCGAAAAGCACTGGCATATCGATGGTTCCTACAACGTGAACCTCATTGCCTGTGAACCCGTATAGCGGGGTTCGGGAGTTTTCGAGTCTTCGATCTCCTATGTCCATTCGGGAAAAAGCATGGTGATATAACACGTCGACGGAGCTACCATTATCGACCAACATTTTCTTAACCGTATTGTTTCCCACACGTGTTGTGATGACGAGAGCATCTTGATGACCTTCGATGAGACCGGGACGATAATCGTCATCCGAGAAAGAGATGACCAGGGAGGGATTCACTCGAGGGCGTTTAGCTGTCGAGGGATTGACATTAAAGACTTCTCGAGCATAAATCTTGCGAGAGTTGTGGGAGAGACCCCCGGCGGCTACGCCGCCAAAAATAACGTCGATTACACGGTCGTTTTCGCCTCGATGCTGACGTCTGGGTTCATCATCGTGTTGCACATAGTGGACTAGTTGCCCTCGACGAATTTTTCCTTCGATGAGATTGCTTAGTTGAAAACATTGCTCTGTTGTATGGCCGGTGTCTTCATGATATTCACAATATCTGGAGCTTGGGGGTCTTCCTGGTTTCATGGGTCTTGGAGGGCGATAGTCCGGTTCCGTTTTTAACACCGCCAAAATTGTCGTTTTCTCAGTATTGAGTTTTGTGAACTCTTTTTCAGATCGATTGTGGGGTTGCTAATCCCTTTCTCTTCTATCCCTCGGGGGGAGGTCCGATGTGCGAGGCGGGGGCGACGTTCGTACTTTGACGACCTCCGTGGAGATTGTATACAGCTTACCGCTTCTTGAAGCATCATGCGGTGTTCTATAATCTGGAACGCAGCCTGTAGTGTTTTCGGCCTTTTTTCAAAGATCTCTTCTAAAAGGAGGCCATGCCTAGACTTATCGATGCCCGCTGTCAGGAAATTGACAGCCATCTGTTCTATTAAGTCTGGAATTTCCGCTATTTCTTCCCTGAACCGGGTTAGAAAACTCCTGAGACTTTCGCCGGAGCGTTGATGCATTGTCATCAAGGATGCAGTAACTTTGATTCCTTTGTAGTTGCTGGAAAATCGGGCTTGAAACTTGCTTTTCAGGGTTGTCCACGAGTCGATTGACCGAGGTGGCAAGTTACTGTACCATCGGAGAGTCGTGCCTTGAAGGCAAGTGGAGAAGAACTGACACCTAGCGATCTCCGAGTGGCCGAAGAAAGCCATGCGGCCGTCAAATGTATTTAGAAATGCTAGCGGGTCCGAGGATCCGTCGAAATGATCGAGAGCGGGCGTTTTCAACGTCCTGTCGATGCGCGCCTTCTCAAGCACTAACGATAGGGGGCTCTCAGAAACGGTTTCAAACCCTGCCTGATTTCTCATCAAGGTACGCATCTGGGCAATTTCTTCCTGCATTTTAGCGAACTCCTCGTGAGATATAGATTCTGTGGATTATGTCTAATGTGAGACATCGGCAGATGACACTGTCTTCTGTCGACGTTCGCGAGGTTGCGAATATGTTGACTCCGCCGAGGGCTCATATTCGTACTCCGCATCATCCTCATCATAAAATTCATCATCTTGTCCTTCATTTTGAATTGTAGTTTGTTGGAGCTCTCGACGGAGACGGTGAATCTCACGTTTTCGCTCAAGTTTAGCCTGCAATCTCTGAGCTTCGCGCTCTAGAAACTCGAGTTCTTCATCTGAATCAAGGGAATCTTTCGGATTTCCTTGGTTTTGGGCTTTTAGCCTTTCTTTCTGTTCCAAATGTAGCCGAACGTCGCTCGAGAGAACTTTTTTTCCTTTAGATGTTTGAACTCTAAAACGCTGGTCTGACACAGCTTTTCTTTTTCTGTCCCTTTGGAGAGAGTCCTTCAATCCTAGAAATTGATCTTCTGGAGGAGCCTCAGGTGGAGGGAACAGACACTTCGGCTTCAATGCCGGTTGTTTTGGAAGCTCGCGATCGTCGTGGGTCGAGGGGTCGGCGGCAACTTCTGCCGTCAACTTCTTTACCTGAGTTGGTCCGGCGGTTCCCGGATCAAGCTCTTCTACAATCATCTTCTGGTTGGATCTTGTTAAAGCAAAGCTCCTTCTAGCGCCAAATGATGTACCAATAATATTATTAGTCTATATTTTTAGGAGATGATCTTCTTTGCTTAATTAGCCAACCCCTTCAAATGGGATTGTTGTCCTTTATTTATACTAAGTCCCAAATGGGCTCAATCCTTACAATCTGGGCCTTCTTGGGCTTTACATAATGTATTGTGATTATTCTAACTATAATTCCTTTGGGCCGTTTTGTTCTGGTCCAACAACTTTATATGTAATATGAGCGGATTTTTATGTATATTTTTATATTATTTAAAATTATAATATATTTTTTTAATCATTACATTATTACTATATTTATAAATAATAATATAAATATTTGTTATTGGCGAAATTCGAACTTGAATCTTGGGTCGCGTATAAATAATAATATAAATATTTGTTGTTGGCGGGTTCAAATTTGACAGTTTGAGTAGTGTATATTATTTTAGTACTTGAATCTAACGGTACTTATTAGTTGATTAAAAAAATCCGACGGTCATAAATGGGGATAACCAAATCAATCAAAAAAAGTTACACCAAATTATACCACATTCATGTTATTATTGTTAGTAGCTTAAATCTCGTGCGATGCACGAATTTCCTTTAATATTTACAATTTTATTTATCTCGTCATATTATAATTTTTAAATATTTATATAAATATAATAATAATTATAAATTTATAAAAAATAATAGAATAACATGTGGTAGCATTTTAGTAAAATAAGTATTATATATAGTACTTTAACAGTTTAGTAGTTTAACACATATATAACACTATTTATTTATTTATTTTAATAATAGGAAAAGCGCTTGTAATTTAGTAAAATAAGTACACTATGTATAGTTTGTATTAGTTTAATAATTTAGTAGTTTAGTGGATAACATTATTTATTTACTTTTTTAATAATCAAAATTAGGGAATAACAGTTGAAACAAATTATAACTAATTCGGGTTATTATAATATAGCTAGTATAGATTATAGGTTATTATAGTATAGTATAAAAATATAGATACCAAAGTCTCAATTACCCTGGTTAAAAATTTATCTTTAGTAATTCGATTTTGACACACCAAAAATTTCTTAGAACATATACTTTAATTATAAGATTATAAGTCATATTAGTAAAAAAAGTCTTAATTACAATACTTGATCAATGTACATTTCCTACATTATCAGCTAACTCTGGTGAGCATAATCCCTAGGTCATGGCAACTCCAAAAATAAACTTGTTCTTGGTTTCTTCTTGTTCTTCATAATTAAGACGCCATGAACCACTAATAAGGAAGAATACCAGGGGTCACATTTGAGCATGAGACGTCATGGCTAGCTTGGCTAGGACACCTACAGCTAGGGAATTACAATAAGTTACAGGCTCAGTGTAGGAGGAAGCAGAACGAAGATCCTGGAAATTGTCGGTCTTATCCGGGCCACCAACAAAGGCTCCTGTTAGCTCATTGGGGTTTGGTTTATTTGGATTGAACCAGTCATTAAAGCTCATGCCACAGTTCACTTCTTCGTTAGCAGCCAATGGTGGAACAGAAGCTCCTCTGTGATGAGCTTGTGTTGGTGGATTCTGACCAAATCCTACCATGTATGATCTTTTTTGAGGATTTTCCCCTAAAAGATAATCAATCTGCATTGCATGCACAAACCTCTAGTACTATATCTGTTGTACTTTTGACAAATGAAATATAGGACAGTTAATTACCTGTTTTTTAGCAAAATCAGATACTTGAACACAAGTGATTTGCTTGTTGCCGCATTGAACATTTTCATTGTGTCGAGCTAGGAGATCACCGTATATGCTGAGGAGGAAAGCAGTACCCGTAACATATTGACCATTGGCACCGTCTCTGAGGTGAACCATACCGCCAGGAGTTATAAAAACCTGGTGGTAAGGACTGTCTGGATGAGTGGAGCAAATATAACCATCTGCATGATCTTTATAGTCTTCAAACTCTTTTTGTCCTTGCCAAAATAACTGCATTTATTTGTTTGTCAAAATGAATCTGGTTAAATAAAAAACATGAAGGATGTATTTAAAAAGTCATGAGTTCTGTTGACGATATTCTAATAAAGCGAAATTGTTACTTCAGCAAGGAGGACTTGACTGCCAGAATACTTGAGATCCCAATTGAACTCGTTAACATTAGCAGGAACGGCCTCCTCTGTTATGAACTGGTGGTACACATCTTGTTTAGTTGCCTTGTATAGCCATACTGCTGCCCACAACAATTCATCCTGCATACAGCATTTGGTTCATATATTATTGTCATAGATGTACATACGTTTTCTTAACAAATTCAGCTGACCATGCAAATGTAATTATGTTAACATGCATGTATATTTTAGAAACTGATCATACTTACATTGAAGCCTGAATATGAGCAGTAGAAAGGGCATTCTCCATCAAAAGTCCCTCTATGATCTCTGGCAAATCTAAATAGCTGCATGCAAGAAACCAAAAAAAGGTGAATTTCCATTGCATTATAGAGAAATTATAGAATATAGGGATGGACAGGTAGATGTTAGTGCAAGTACGTCTTCCGCCTTGGTAGAGAGACGAGTAGCATAAGGTTCATCAACGCCTCTAAAGACCATGGAAGCAGAAGCCATAGCGGCAGCAGTTTCGGCAGCAATCTCACTTCCAGGTGTACTTGGATCAATCTTCAGTACTGTTCTTGGTGTTTGCATCTTTTCTGGATTTACCCAACACTCATGATCTTTGTTGGGATCTCCTACCTAGGTATTTCAGCATGATGCATTCATACGACATATTTAAGTTTCAGTCAGCAAAATCTACCAACACTGAGAAGTGAGAATCCTTTTGTATTTATTTGTAACTGTAAATTAATGTTTTTGAATGAAAGACTCTGAAGTCTAAACATAAATGAGACAAATATGGGCTGCTTATCAGGGTTACCTGGACATATAATGTGTTTGGGGTAACACTGGCTTTCAAAAAATAATCTGTACCCCAACGGATAGCAGCCCTGGCATTTTCCAGTTCTCCTGCACTTTCAAGTTCTTTCTGATAAAAAAGAGCCGCCCATGACAATGTTGTAACTGTGAATGCCATAGGCAGACCATATTTCACATTGTCTCCTGCATCATAGTATCCTCCCACCAGATCAACCTACATTGTACACACACAAAATTACCATTAACTTTCCTCCAAATATTCATCAAAGAAACAAAATTATCATAATAACTGCAATACGAAACACTTACATTGGCTTCTTTACCATCATTAAGAGCAGAATCACCTCTCCAAGGAACCCTGTTATTGGGAGGGAGTTTTCCTGATCTTTGTGCCTCTAAGAATATAAGTGATTTTGTCAAAGCCTCCTTATAATTAAACTGACCATTGGCCACATGAACAAATAAACCTTCAAAAATAGCAAGCCAAGCCATAATTATGGCTGCTGCTGCTCCTCTTCCGCCATTCCCCATCAACACTAAACTAGATGGTCAACTTAAATTTTCGAAAAAGAAAAAACAAAATATACATGAACAGAGATAGTGGGTCAAGACAGCTGGTTTTTCTTCAATCATGGAAAACACAGTGGTTGCATGCATTGGAGGGAACACAGAAAAAGTACAGAAAGTTAGTGGATTCAAGGAAGTTGGAAAATTAACATGTTCAGAAAACACGCCATTGTTCTAATGGTTCATAGAAAAACAGGGAATTTGTAGGGTTGGGAAAGACTATTGCACAATAGCTTCTGAATGCTATCAGTGGTAGTTAAATCTAAATTGCTGTTTGTTTTTCTTTGCATCTATATTTAGGTAACAGATTTCTCGTCTCTGGATCAACTTTTATTTTCCTTGAGCTGTCTTAAAATTTGAATAATGGTTAACAGACTTTAGATGTTTTAATATGATTATCTGGTTCAGTGAGACATTGACACAATGTTTAAGTGTGTACTTAATTTTTTTGGATCGAGTGTATTTGAGTCGGTCTTATTATAAAAAAACAATAATTTTTTAAATTTACAAAATATATGTATCAAAATAGGAATCTACTTCTTAAGAATACATCTTTTATAATTAAAAAAAAAACCATGTACTGGAAAATAGCACGTCCACTTTCATATTATTTATATAAATTTACCGAAAGTCTTTTTCGTTTTTAGACAAACATATTTCCACTTGATTATTTTTGTATATAATTAAAATCATATATAATACAACTCCATTTCAGATTCCTGGTGGAGGGTCAAGCTAATAGCGGAATCAAATTTTAATACATTATTAATTTGAATAATTTAGAACTATTGCTTTATATATGCAACTTCATATGATTCAACACTGCAGAATCTAGATTTCTTAAAACGGAAAAGAACCTAAATAATATTAGCAATAAAAATGCTATACAACAAACAGTAGTATTCAAGAAACAAAATATGGAAGAGACTAGTCCACTACTGGTTGAGTTGAACAAGGTTCTGTTATACCAGCACATATATGCATTCCCGATATTATGTGGATGGAGCAAAGCCCTGTACTTATGCTGTATAGGGAGGCATGGAACGTTATTTGTGCATGCCATGCTACGGAAGAACAGAGACAATGAGTTGTTGCTTAGCACCTCCTTATCATACTTGCTACATTTCTCCCTATTTCTTCTTTTGTTTGTTCACAGACAGGAACATCTCCAATGTACATATCAAAGAATGCCCCTAACAGTGTAGAACCTCATGTTAATCTATATGTACACATTTTACACAAGTATATATATATACACATTTGAACCTAATTCTAAGTCCAAGTTAAAGTGGTTCACTGCTATGTC
Organism: Apium graveolens; assembly: GCF_009905375.1. NCBI lineage: Eukaryota > Viridiplantae > Streptophyta > Magnoliopsida > Apiales > Apiaceae > Apium > Apium graveolens. The sequence goes on from NC_133648.1 coordinate 128,781,875, forward strand.
TTAATCACCGAGATTCCAATGCAAAAATATACATGAGCAAAGAGGATAACTCAAATTAAACAGATTACTCACTGCACAAATCCTTGCTTTGAACTGCTCCAATTTCATCTCCTCCAACTGAAAATATATATAATTCACTGTAAAGTTCTGACAGATTTTAATAAAGAGCACTTGGTCCTAGTAAACAAATGCAAATACTACAACATGGATGGGGCCAAAAATGTTCAAAGCATCAACTTAATAGGCGTACGAAAAATATAAATTGGTGATAAAAGTTTATGAAATTTAGATAGATGCAACTATAGGTATGCACATATAGCCAGTGAGAGCTGAATTATCAAATCTTACTTTCTGTAATTAAATTTCCATCTGCTGTTCTCTTGAAAAAAATTGTTGTTCCCTGGATATTGTAAAGTACAGATCAGCCCTTCTGCCAAATAAAAGGCATATACTCCTTTTATCAAGTACAAAAAGGTTTTAAATCAAATTACCGCACGTATGGGAATATCTTCGGCGAAAAGAGAACCAAATTTTCTCACACAGTCGATATCACTGTTTGGGTTCGTCTAACGAACAATAAAACTTTGTCAGGAGTTGTAGATAATGATTCGCCAAGTATATAATATATTCCAGAAGCACATAGTTTACCTTAATCAATCGAGCTCGAAGAGATTTTTCAAAAGCACTGCAAGAAGCAAACAAATAAATATAACAAATAAATACACCAGATTTCATGTACATAAACTTCCATGCCTCACACATATTTACTTCTCAGAAAAGCTTTCAAAAGAAATATAAACATACCTTCTAACTGTATTAATTTTAATCCCGTTGGCACTAACCACGAGTCTAATAGTCATGCTAATGTCCTCCCTGAGACATCCATGTATAATTAATTCAGAAAACAATGAGCATATAAATATTTACATATAATATGGAAAAGGCAATCTAGCCATCTTTCAAAAGTTTAACTATGTTCAGCAATAGTTCACAATAAATAATGAGTGTGCTGTATTTTTAATCCTAAAAATAATGAAACACTGGTGCTATCAAACTATATGGAGATGTTGCCTCTAACTTTTTATAAAGATTTCTGCGTGTCTGGACTTCAAGAGGGCATGTCTTCACTCTGATTTTTCAGGTCAACATACCAACTTGTCCTCGATAGTCAAAATCGATGCACCACAAAGAAGCGAACAAATGCATGAAGGCCTAATATTAAGTAATTAGCGAATGCAAGGGACAGAATAAATTCCAATGATCATCAGGTAGTAAAAAAATTCATCTTGACAAATTACCCAGGCAATGGAAAGTCAAAAAATAGAGTGACACGAGCACAGTATCTCACCCCTCAATGATATAGAGTAATATAGTATTTACAAAATTCAAGATAATGTTATTTTGCCATTCATTCAGGACATATAGAAGATGAAATTAAAAACTGATGGACATATAGGATAACATTTTTGTTCGTAAATGTTTTCTTGAAACAGCTAGGCATTTTTTTATAGTTGTTTCAACTAGATTAGTTCCCGGGCAGATGCCAGTTATATTTTAATTATTTTCTGAAAATTATTCTAAAATAGCTTACTTTGAATATATATTAATACAATATTTTTAAAACATAATAATGAGAATTGAATCAAATTATAAATTTAAAAAATAATATTACCCCAAACTACAAATATTGATTATCAATTTTTTTAAAATATAAAAATATAATAATGAATGTTTGTGTAAATAAAATTAATTTTGAATAAGATAAAATTAGTGAAGGAAATGGAATTATTGAAATTATTAATTTAAAAATATAAAAATGAGGAAGAAATAGAATGACAAATGAGTAAGAGAGAAAATAAGTGGACGTAATAAATGAAAAGAGGGGGAGAGAGAGAGGGAGAGAGAGAGATAGAGAGAGAGAGAGAGAGAGATTTGAATTAAAGTAAATTAAATGAGTAGAGGATTGTTAGTGGGATAATGACATCATCAAATTAATGAGAGCTTGACACATATGATTTGATGATGTAAACTCTTAAAATAGAGCTTGACACATAAGCTATGATGATGTCAGCTGTATTTTATTTTAGTATAATGTAGATTAGTGCTTTGTCGGGATTTAAGGATATCCAACTTGCCTATATGCTTCTAAAAGAAATATTAAAACATAGCTACCCTATGAAGATGTTTTTTTACTTTAACTACGAAATAATGTAAATTTGAAGACAAGAAAGCAACTCGGTAATCACCATCCTTCTCTGTTTATAGCCAAGCGCAAAATAAATGTGCATACCTGAGAAGATCCTGATAGAAGGAACGGTGTTTACATAGTTCACTTGCTGGAATAGAGCAATATTTCCGGCCCAATTTCTCACAGACATCAAAAGGATGAATATCTATTCAACATAAGTCCTTAATTAGTAGGAGAAACGTATCCACAGTTTAAGATATAATTAAAGAATTGACTGAAATTTATTTACTTACAGAAACCAAATGCATAAAGCTTCAGAGACTTAATTTTAATTATTTTCATTGTTCTGGATCCAGTTCCGACAAGCACCTTCAGTGATAATTAATGAAAAATGAAACTTGAGCATGATTATGAGTAAAACAGATGCCAAATCATAAAAGAGAAAAATAAAGGTATTCTTGCACATAACTTTATTAATAAACTCTTAAAGTGGAAAACATAGTAGCAAATTAGACAAGTAGCATTAAAACACCTAATAAAACTATTCTCTGTTGAAAGAATTCACAAAGGAAAATATGAAAAAGATAAATTAGACTACTGATGATTAGACATGAAGCTTTTAAGGACTTTTTCAAATATAAATTATTAATTCCCCACAAGATTTTGAAAAAATTCAGCGGACTTTAGTTAAATTAGGCATTAATTTCAGGCAACCTGACAGGTTTATCAAGTACCATTACTGTTGGCACTACATTATAAATTAGAAGACAAGATACCCTTCCGTATTCAAAATAGAAAAACTTTAGTTAAGAAGCATAAAGTTTCAAATTCTATTTGAGAAAAATATTGATAAATTTATCAATTTGAAAGTGACAGGCTTCAATTAATCTTGATATTAAACTGGATATAAAATCTATAGTGTAGAGTTTGAGATTGGTGGAGCAGGTTACGAAACAAATTGCACATGTGAAATTCTAGTCTGACAATGAAAATGAAAATTATCAAGAGAAGCCACAAAATAAAGATTACCTCTGACAGCCAATTTGAGTTGGTCTCTCCGTCTGAACCGTTTTCTAATATAGCTGGAAACTCAATGCCCGTCACAGGTTCAACTGCATGCCTTGAATAGTCTAAAGTAGATAAACAGAGATCACATCCACGGTGCTCAAAATTACTGGGACCTTGTTCCATGCATCTCTGCGATAGTACATCATCATTCTCATGTGGAAGACATACAACATTCTGAGATCTGTTACCAACACCATAAAAATAATATATCTCAGGATAGGCTAATTTTACTGCATAAAGAAAAAAGGAAATTAAACTTGTGGCAATAACCCTCAACATAAATCTATCTACTGTCAAGCAAGCTTTTTCAACAAGCAATAGCCTTGTTACAAGGCAACTTACTCATTATTGAATGGTGGTACTAAAGCTGCAGCTAATGAGATCATAGGAAAAGATTGAAGCTGCTCGGCATGTTTGTACAATTGTCTCACACCGAAACTCGAAATCTTTTCAAAAAACAACGGGATGGAAGAATCTCCCATTAATTTAAAACTGCGACTAAATCCAGTGAGATTCTGGGCAGTAAAGTAGTTCACTTGCGTATAAGATCTACATCTTCCTGTATTTGGACCAACATGATCGCCCGCTAAATTATGATGCATATTGGAACTCGGCCTACTGGCAAGCCACAATAGCAAAGCGCCTGTAAACTTTGACATACAGTTGAAAGCATCTTGTAGAGCCATACTTCCAGAAACATAAAAGTATCTTGAATTGTCGACGAACGAACTAATATTGGTTAACAAATTCGGGTTGACAAGGGGTTCCACGGGAAACATATAAGATGACCACCCATCATGATCCGGGGAAACAACCAAATATTCCGCATATTGATTTGAACCTAATTCAATTCTACAAGACACAAGTCTTTATCATTTCTTCAACAACCAACAATTGAAGCTACAACATTTCTACAAGAAAAAGCAAACAATTTGACAACAAACAAATCAATGAATCAAATAGAACTCTCTTAAAAAACCCATTATATAACAGCATTATAAGAAAAGGAAACACAAAATCAAGAATGCAATACAGACATAAAAGCTAATATCATCAGAAAATCAAGAATTAGCTTAAACCCATAAAAAGTTTACAACTTTTTTACATATACACACAGAATTGACACAAATATATCTCTAACAGTTCCATTCACCTCAATGACTTGCACAAACCCACAGAAGCACATTTTTAGCAAATTTTAATTTGACAAATACCCAGATGAACATAAAAAATATTAACGAGTATAATGAAGCAAAATGAATAAATAACATAGAAAATTGAGGAAATGACACAAACCTGATGAGAAAACAAAGTTGAATACAAAAGATTAATGAAGAAGGGGGTCTTGGAGCATTAAAACAACAAAGCTTTAGGGGGGTTTGAAGCACACAAATAATATTTGGAATATGCGATTGTATGTATTTCTGACGTAACAAAAACAAAACAGAGATACTTGGAACCAGAATTTCCCTTTCAAAACTTTAACACACCAAAAAAATGAAATGAAATTAGATATAGAGTCTAAGTTTGATGGAGAACACTTTTTGTTGAAACAAGAGACCATTTATGTTCTGTAATTAAAATTTTGCACACAAATATTCCAAAATGTATTATTTGTATCTAGAATTATTATTATTTTATTCAAAATTTTGAATATCGTACATATATTGCATGTGCATGTAGAATATTACAAAATATTTTATTGTATGAAACATATTAGTTCGCATAACATTTGTTCAAATTGTAGAACATATACATTATACTTATTACACCTAAATGATCATTTTAATGAATTAGTGATATCCGTAAAACATACTTCACAAAAATAATATATTTCATAATATTTTGGTTGCAGAACATACAGTATGTGGTCTTAGAGGTCTCCGATAAAAATGTGGTCTCCATAAAACTTATATATATATGCGCATATATATGTTGTAATTTATAATTTTAATATATTATTGGTTGGATCGAATCTTATATATCTTTAATAATAATTTTAAGACTATATCTAACATTTTTCAACAATTTGATCCAACGGCTCTAAATTTAGTAATCAAAGGATCAACAATCAAATTTTTAAACATTTCATTTTTAATATAATAGTACATATATATATATATATCTCGTTGGTCCGGTTTTTAATATTTGTCCTTTATTTTTCTGCACATAATTTAAGGTGTATTAAGAGCATAGTTAAAATAATTATTTTTTAAATTATTTTTGTAAACTTTAGTATAAGTTGTATATTTTTATTTCGAAAAAGAAAAACTCAAAAATTATTATTAACTACGACTTGTATAATTATAATGCCAGTTAAAATAATAGTTATTATAATACGAGACAAAATAACGTATATTAGCATTAAGTCGTAAGTTATACATATTTGAGTTTTGCTTATATTTTCAAAATGTATATTCTATAATATTAAACATCTTTTATAAAATTAATTAACTTATTCAAACTACCTAACAAAATGAGCCGACGTATGATTGGTAGGGTTGAGTTGTGAATTTATTTTTTACGAATTGAATTATAAATCTATTTTTACGAATTATGTTAAAAAAATTCACATTGAAGTAATGAATTGCATAAATCTCTATAAGAGGTCAACCCAATCCATGAACACCCACCGTATTTCATAACCTTTTTTTGAAAAGAAAAGAAATTGAAAGAATTTATTTCTTCATTAGAACCTTTTTTTGAAAAAAAAAGAAGTTGAAAAAATTTATTTTTCATCTTGTTCCTAAGTAATTTTCCTAGAAGAAAATAAAAGTGTTATGGATTAAAACTAATATATATATTTGATGTATTTAGTACTAAGGAACGTGAGCTTCAAGGCTCGTTTGACTGCT